>NC_056693.1:28720000-28995000 GCF_018350215.1 Panthera leo | reverse complement strand
CCATCACCATCATCATCACCATCATCATTACCATCACCATCATAACCATCACTATTACCATCATCATCACCATCATCGTCATCATCACCACCATCACCATCATCATCACCATCATCATCACCATCATCTTCACCATCATCTTCACCATCATCACCATCACCATCACCACTATCACCATCATCATCGCCATCATCACCATCATCAATATCAAAAGCTTACTCTAAGACAGGAATTCTAAGAGTTTCACCTGCATTTTTTCATTTGTCCTTGGCAACATCTTTGCAACAAAAGTACTATTAATGTCCCTGTGTTACAGCAGAGGAAACAGAGGCATGGACAGATAAGTCACCAACCTGAGGTCTCCCCACGTGGACTCCCACAAATAGGCCATCTCCTTTTACCCAGGCATCACTCCACAGGTGAGAGGTAGGGGGTTCTGCTGCTTCCTTGTATTCCCAAAGCACTCTGGGAAGGGACAGCACATCTAAGACGGCTGCCTCTGACCAGGCAAGACCCTAAAACATGAACCCTGGGGAGTTCTACAACTTTCTCCAGAACACAAAAGGCTCTTCACAACCTTATGAATCTTAGGAGATGAGCATGGCTGTTATATAAGAAAGCAGAAGCCTAGAAAGACCTAACCCATCCCCACAGAAAGAACCCCTGTCCTTGCCGTCTTGGGGAACCCCCTCATACTCCAACCACTTCTACCTGCTGGCCTTTGGGGACCGGGCAGCAGAGAATGATGAGCCCTACCATCATCACTCACTCAATGCCTAATACCTTCGAAGGGGACCAAAATATACCACCCAAAAACATGCGTCTTTGGCATATTGGTTATTTTAAGTTGGTTGTCTTTTTGTTTTTTTGTTTTTTAAAAACAGAAGACACAGGGGAGCCTGAGTTGCTCAATCAGTTAAACGTCTGACTTTGGCTCAGGTCATGATCTCAGGGTTTGTGTGTTCGAGCTCCGCATCGGGTTCTGTGCTCAGAGTCTGGAGCCTGCTTCTGATTCTGTCTCTCTCTCTCTCTCTCTCTCTCTCTCTCTGCCCTTTCCTCACTCACCCTCTCTCTCTCCCTCTCTCTCTCTCTCAAAAATAAATAAACATTTAAAAAATGTTTTTTAATTAAAAAAAAAAACAGCAAACACAGGTGAAGCTCTGGAAACTGAGTAGAAGTTACCTTTTGATAAGAGGCATTTACATTTATGAGAGAAATACCCATTTTAAGGGCAGCTCCCTTGTTACACCAGAAACAGGGGGATGATTCAGTCTCCAAAATCTCTCAACGGAGAAGGCTGGAACTTAAATCTGCATCAGACTTTACCCTGTTGACTGCACATTTCCTGTCAAGCCTCCCTGACTGCACCCACCTCCACAACATCTACATTTATCCTTAGCTAAAGATAGTATTTAAGGTGATGGCTTGGGCTATTTTGGGGAGTTAGTTTTCCCGGGTCTCTCCCATGTATACAGAAGATACATGTACATGCTCTCAAACTTTTGTTTGTTTTTCTCTTGTTAACCTATCTTATATCAATTCAATTATTAGAGTATTCTTAGGAGGCCAGTCTTAGAACGTAAAAGGGAGGAAAGGAAGTTTTTCCACCTCCCGTACCTTCTGTAGTCAGAGCACTTTACCATCTGATCTGGAAACCTCTTTTTACACCTGCAGTTGTTCTGTTTCAGTGAGTCTGAGGGAGCACCCAGGTGTGGACATTTGTAAAGCCCCCATAGGCCACACGACACACCCACAGAGTTGGCACACGCTGCCTTAGGCTATGGAAGTTTCTGTTAAAAAGGAGACTCTAGACTCAAAATGGAGTCACTTGTGCTAAACGATGCGTAAGGTAAAAGTTCCCAACTGCTCATTTCTTAGTTTTCACTAGAAATTAAGAGTTTCTATGGGTTAAAATTTTGAATTTATGTCTTGAAAACTACTAGAAATAAGGAAAATAAATTTTATGTGTGGTCAGTACTGGCTAAGGTTAGAATGAATTTAATGAATTGAATGAGTTTTAATATAAAAAGCAAGTTGGTACAAAATTAGAATTCGGTTTTCTCTCTGTTAAAAGGACAAACGTTTCTTACGTTATTGTTTTCTGTTTTAATATTTAGTTTTGAGAGAGACAGAGTGAAAGCTGGGGAGGGTCAGAGAGAGAGGGAGACACAGACTCTGAAACAGGCTTCAGGCTCTGAGCTGTCAGCACAGAGCCTGACATGGGGCTTGAACCCACGAACCGTGAGATCATGACCTGAGCCAAAGTCGGACGCTCAACTGACTGAGCCACCCAGGTGCCCCTGTTTTCTGCTCTTAATAAGAAATTTTGATAGAGGAGCCTGGGTGGCTCAGTCAGATTGACCATCTGACTCTTGATTTTGGCTTAGGCCATGAGCCCATGGTTTGTGGGACAGAGCCCCATGTAGGGCTCTGTGCTATCATGGAGCCTGCTTGAGATTCTCTCTCTCTCTCTTTCTGCCCCTTCCCTTCTTGCACATGAGCATGCTCTTCTCTCTCTCTCTCTCTCTCTCTCTCTTTCAAAATAAATATATAAATTCTAAAAAATAAGAAATTTTGACAGTTTTTTTTTCTTTACCTTTTAAGTAATCTACCTGGAGAGCAAAATTTTGTGTTTTGTCAAAATAATTTCTTGGGTTGTTTTTATCAAGTCTTCGATTACTTAATAAAACTGAGTCTTCTGCATTAAAAGAGCTAAGTTTCACCTACAGCTATTTAACTTTCTGTATTTGCTTGCCAAAACCTTTAACTGTCACTGTAT
The DNA here is from genome assembly GCF_018350215.1 of Panthera leo. NCBI lineage: Eukaryota > Metazoa > Chordata > Mammalia > Carnivora > Felidae > Panthera > Panthera leo. The sequence goes on along the minus strand of NC_056693.1, from coordinate 28,992,221 downwards.
TGAAATGAGTAAGTCAGTACTGGTTCTGAGCGAACTGCGATCCTATTTGACAAGTGTTTTCCTTTTGGTATTTTTACGAAATTTCTCAAAATCAGACACTGAATGAAGTCTTTTTGACCTCAAATTAACCTTGAGACTTTCCAGAGAGTCCTTGGAACATCTCAAAGGCCTTGTTCTCTCTCCTTATACAAAAAGGCAGATTTTAAACCAATGAGGCATGTTTGATATGTTAAATTATGTGGGAAATACTGTAAATAAGAATACTGAGCTCTCTTTCTATTTGAGTTGTAAATGGTAGTCTAGAAATTATGTGAGATTCCCAAAGTCTGATATGTCCTGGTATAATGTTATCAGACATGATTCCAGTTAGTACCTGAGAATGATGCATATTACAGAAGTCACCAAATTTCCTCATCAATTCCTTTAAAATAAACTCTCATCAGATCTCTAACAATGGACATTCTTAAAGTCTTTCGTCATTTGCAGACAATTATTGTTTTGCTCCGGTATTTTGCAAAAGTCTTCCTGCAAAAGCACTTCATCTCCAAGAAGATTCAAGGAGAGGGCTTTGGACAAGTACGAGTTTTCTGATAACTTTAAGATCATAAAACTGAACGGGGTGAGAATTCCCAAAACGATTGAAAAAACTAGATTCAAGGAGAACAAGAATTAATAACACGGGCTGAAAGAAAAACTGAGGAGGAGGATTATAAACTTTTTATGTCTTTTTGTTTGAAACATCACGGGTTCTCTAATGTGGTGCTTTTTCCAGATTTAAGGAATTTTTTTTCTCTTAAGCTACCTATGACTTATAACAGTTTGATAAAGAATACCTTTGGGGCGCCTGGGTGGCTCAGTCGGTTAAGCGTCCGACTTCGGCTCAGGTCACGATCTCGCGGTCCGTGAGTTTGAGCCCCGCGTCAGGCTCTGGGCTGACGGCTCAGAGCCTGGAGCCTGTTTCAGATTCTGTGTCTCCCTCTCTCTGTGACCCTCCCCCGTTCATGCTCTGTCTCTCTCTGTCTCAAAAAATAAATAAATGTTAAAAAAAAAAAAAAAAAGAATACCTTTGTAAGCAAAGATGATACATTTACTTTTTCTCCTCCCTTGGTCCCTCCAGATTTTAAAAACTCTTTTGAGTGTTTTTTTTTTTCATGGCAATACAGTTAGTTGCTTGCATACGTTTAGTAAGAATCTGTTCTCCTTATAAAAGGAGAACAGTTGAACATATTGGCCACGTTATCAAGGCTTCGGCTGGAACGTTATATTTGAAACACTCAGATACGACCAGGCAGTTTTAAGGAACTAAGGCTGACTTTACAGAGCTGATCAAGGCTTTTCAAAACTTCAGCCTGGTACTTTGCTTCTAAGACTCCAGCAAAGCAGTCTTAAAAAGAGTTTCTATGGTCAGTCACTATTCTTGGTGCACTTATGTAAATAATCAGCCAACGCTAATGGAAACAGATTTGTTTTACTGTGATTATTCCTAGGGGAAAATAGGGATAATTGTAAGAGAAAAATTACATTTGTGCCATTGTCTACATTAGATGCTAATCCCGTTAATCGCCTTTGAGATTTCGTTATGTACTTGGAACTGGGACCAAGTCCTAAATCTTCTGGTTTCCTCAAGTATCTGGCTCCGACTCTTCCAAACTAAAGTTTCCAATTTTCTCCTGCCCTCTGATTTGGAATCAATAAGAACAGAGACTGCCCTTGAAACTCCTGGACAGAGACCATATCAGGTCCTCCTTACTACCCAGATGGCGGCCAAACCTCAGGTACTTGAACCCCAGGTTTATATCTCACGGCTGAAGAAGACTCCATCTGACATCCAGTCCTGTGCAAACGCTGGAGACCTCCAAGTGAAATTGACGAGGAAGTGGCCAACATCAAGGCAGACAGCTTCCTCCCAAGATGGCGGATCAAAACTCCATACTTCCACTGAACGTGACACTCTGTCTTCTTCTTCTTCTTTCCTTTACTCTGGTGCTGGCCTGGAAAGATAACACCATCATCCGTATGTCCCAGGTCACTGCTAAGGAATTTAAAGCAGCATGTGACTTTAGGCTTGGAGAAAACCTGACTCCTGGCTTCAACAGGCTAATTCCTGCAAATGACTCCATTAAATGCCCCCTTAGCAGGAAGTGGTTTGGGCCCTGACAACATCTGTCCCAACTTTTCACAAGTCAACTCAGAAACCTCATCGGTTGATCCCCCTGGATTTACATCATCAAATTCGAAAGAAATTACCAGGAAGTATTCATGATTGAGGGTTTCTTCCTTTGGTAGGGCTGTACTTCTTTGATTAGGAATGAATGTAAACGAGAATATGCTCAGAAGCTTCTCCTTAACTCTTAAAGATGCCGCGGAATGCATTGCTGAGACAAAAGCTGCCAGAGAAAACCTTAGTCTCTGCCACCAAAGTTCTTGATAACAGGATAGTCCTTGATTATCTTTTGGCTGAGTAAAGAGGTGTCCGTGCTGTGGCCCACGCCACCTGCTGTGCCTGGATTCACACCCCTAAGGAAGTTGAAACTCAGTTACATAAGGTCACTGAGCAAGCCACGTGGCCTAAAAACGCAACATCACAGGGCCTTTCTTGGACTTATTTGATTCTGATTGGTTTGGGTCTTGGGGGACCATGGCTCCAAAATTCACTGCAAACATTGGGACTCGTCCTGCTTCATAGTCATAATAATCTCCCTGGTGTGTTGTATTTTCTCGAAAGCTTTAAATGCATATTCACAGCCACTCACCACCGAGCAAATGATTTTCCTAAGATTGAGACATTAGAAAGGCAACAAAGAAAACAGCCAATTTAAAATGTATGACGCTGAAGTCTTGGCCTGTGAATATCACAGGGGTTAAGCAAAAAAAACGTCATGACCCGTGAATGCCACATAAAGGATCGATAAAAGCTGTCAGAACTACAGAGCGGTAGCCACGAGCAGCACCAATGCCTTAAATTTTGATCAGGTCTCTCGGTTAAGTGGAGAGTCTGAGCAAAAGAGGGGAATTGTTAAAAAGGAGACGGTAGTTACAAAATGGAGTCACTTGTGCCAAACCCCACATTGGCTAACCAAGACTTAGTATCTAACCTAATTAGAATTTCAGCCCCTCAGGAAGATGGCATTTAACCAGTCGACACAGAACTTCCTGGTCAGCACTGGTGAGACAACCCACCCAGTAGGCCCTTCTAATCCTCTTAGAAGGACAACCTTGCCTGAAATGATAGCTCCTTTGCCAATAACTTCCTTTCAATGCACCTTTTCCACCTTTGAAAACCTTTCCTCAGTGGAGCTCCTTTCCACCTGCTGGAGGGAATACTGTCTAATACACAAATTGTCCAATAAAGTCAATTAGATCTTTACGTTTATTAAGTTAAATGCAACTTATTTATTTATTTTGAGAGAGAGAGAGAGAGATTGAGAGAAAGTGAGAGCAGGGGAGGGGCAGACACAGAGGAAGAAAGAAAATTCCAAGCAGGCTCTCTGCTGTCAGTGCAGAGCCCCAGGCGGGGCTTGATCCCACGAACAGTGAGATCATGACCTGAGCTGAAATCAAGAGTCAGCCCCTTAACCAACTGAGCCACCCAGGCATCTCTGTTAAGTTGGTTTTTTTTAAAACAGTCCTAGTGGTGGAATTGGAAGCATCCAACTCACAGGAGAAGAAGAAGGAGATGGGAAAAAGAGAAAGATCGTAGCTTTCCTGGCAAAGAACAGAACTGTTCCATGGAAACATGACCCACTCATATGTCCCCTTCTCCTCCCTTAAGGACACTAGTGAGCAATTAGGTCACATAGAGAGGACTTACCCTTCAGAACTTCACAAGCTAAGGACTGACCTCAGGTCAGCTGGCCCAGACCCCCTTCCTCACTCTCCTGAAATTATTCCATCCACAGCCAGGTTCACTTTCAAAGTCAGCTTCCATTGTCCTAACCACTGGATGCTCGGGTACATCACACCTTCCCGGTCTATGGGAAGTGTTTCAGTCTGCTTGGGCTGCCATAGCAAATACCACACACTGGATGGCTTAACCAACAGAAATTTGTTTCTCATAGTTCTGGAGGCTGGGAAGTCCGAGATCAAGGTGTCAGGAGGCTGGGTTCTTGTGAGGCCCTCACAAGTCTTGTAGATGGTATCTCCTCCCCACGTCTTCACACGACCTTCCTTCTGTGTGCATCCTAACTTCCTCTTCTTATAAGGACACCAGTCACATTGTATTGCATCACTCTAATAACCTGATTTTAACTTGATTGTCTCTTTAATGTTTATTTATTTTTTAGAGAGCGCAGAGACAGAGAGCACAAGCAGGGGAGGGGCAGAGAGAGAGAGAGAGAGAGAGAGAGGGAGACACAGAACCCCGAGTAGGTTCCAAGCTCTGAGTTGTCAGCATAGAGCCTGATGCGGGGTTCAAACCCATGGACCGCGAGATCATGACCTGAGCCAAAGTCGGATGCTCAACCAACTGAGCCACGCCCGTGCCCCAAACTTGGTTATCTCTTTAAAGGCCCTGTCTCCGATACAGTCACATTCTGAAGCACTATGGGTTAGGGCTTCAACATGTGAATTTTGGGAAGACACAGTTCAGTCCATAACAGGAGAGAAAACAGCTTGCAGAGAAATGCAGCGAGTTGAAACTCATCTGATGATCCTTTGTCCATTGAGATCATCCTCTGGGTTGACCTTCCCCTCTCACTCTTTTCCCTGCTCCCCAACACTCTCTGAATTTTGACATATTAAAGGCTTTCACACTCGTTAGTGGTGTTACATTTTCTCTTTAAAGTCCAAATTGGAACAAACTTAAAGCATCCCTCTACGTGCAGGAGATGAGCCCTGGACAATATTGCTATCCGGTATCCGTATACTTTACCTTCCAAATTGGGCTCACCTGCATTAATTCAACAGCTCCTGAATAGCAGCCACTGGTAGACTCTCGTCGGAAACGTTTTGTTTGATTTTTTGGAACAATCGCTCAAGACAGAGTCAACAGGGATGCACAAAATATTTTGGAATTCCAAGTGTCTGGAGAAGGCCTGGCCCGGTATCACCCCCACCAAACTGAATAACCTGGAACTTATAAAACCTGAGGGTAGGACTGGAGTGGATATGGCGAAGCAAAGACAGAATGGAGTTGAGGGAGCACACCTGATCGCAACCGGGCAGACAAGAGCAGCCTGCCCCTCACTGAACCCCAGGCCCTCGATCACCTCCCGGGAGAGGCTGTCCAGAGGTGGTCTCCTCCATAACCCCAGGGGAAGCATGAACCGAGAACACTCCCCGACCGACCCGGGGATTTCAGCTAACAGTATGGCATTAGGAAGTAGCATTAGGGAATTGTTCGCATGGCTGGAGTCATTTTAAAAAGCGTTTGCCAAATTCCTGTGGACAATGGCCAAGGTATATTTTTCTTAGGGCCCTCGTATCTTGGGTCAGAGCCTCTACATACACTGTGGACAGAGCCCACTAGCCTGTAGTTGCCATTGGGTATGTTGGAAAGCTCCCATTCTGGGAAAGCATCGTCTCCACTCTACCCTCAGGATCACTTAATTGGTGATCCTTGCAGAGGAAAATGGCGCCCATCCATCTGCTGGGGGGATGCTGTCCCAAGCAAGGAGTAGGTGCCCAGTATCAGCTTATTGAATGAATGAATGAATAAATGAATGAATGACAAGATAGAGTCCAGGCAAGAAAACCAGGTAGACAGCTAGGAATTGAAGGGAACCAGGCTAGAAATTTAGAGAGAAGCCCAACAACCCATAAGGTGAATCCAAAAGAGAGGCCAGCCAATATCCCCACAGAGACTTCTGGCCAGGAATGATGTGGCTTTAGAAGGCCAGGGCTTTCCGGGGGCCATGAAAACAGGTGAGTGGCTTTACCTGGCCAGAAGGCTATAGGTAACCCTTCAAACCGGGATCCAGAAATGGACCCATTTGCCCAGCAGACTGTGTTCTTTGCGAAATAGCTGCTCCAGGTTGGGGGGGGGGGGGGGCGGGGGCGGTGGGGAAGCCTGGGCTCCTTCCAGGTGCTAACCTGGAGCCTGCTCTGTCCCCCGTATTTCCCCATTCTCCCAGGCCCTCCTACCCCACTAGGCCCAGATGTATTCCCTTTCCACCCGCCGTCAGTGCCTCCTGCCTTAGGAGCATGTCTAAAATGCTAAGACTGAATGGTTCACATAATCCATACTGCAGCTTTCGGGAGCTGGATATGTGTAGGTTCTTTGGAAACAGTTTGGAAATGGCTGAGCTGAGACCTGCCGGCCCAGCTCACACAGGAGCAAGCAGGAGGTCTCATTAAGCTGACTACCCGCCCCCCCGACCCCCGCCCCTTCCTGGAGCCTGTTGTGCAGGGACCAGCAGTCGATAACTTGGCAGGGGGAATGAAATCTATGTTTTGAAGAAAATGGAGCTGAAAGCATTTAACCTCAAATCATAAACAGAAGCAATAAATTAGAGAGAGGCCAGGGAACAGGAAATCATAAGGGAAGAGGCCCGTTCCCAGCAAAGAGGAGATGACAGTCAATAGCCCTTCATGGAGATGTTGGTGACTGGGGCCAGGCTGGTGTGGCTGCTCCAACCACTGGGGGAGGACTCTGGCCCCCGAGGGGATGTTCCGAGGCTGTCCTTCACCGAGTTCTCCATCCACCTATCCCCAGAAGCCCAATCCTAGGCAAGAACGTTTCAGGACATGAGAAAGGGACAAAGATCTCAGCGGGAAATGGACAGCCTCTTGCGACCCAGCAAGGAGTGCAGAATGTAGGCTCCTGGGGGGCTTTTCCAAGAAAGGATATATTTCTAGCACTTCTCCAGCTGCTGACTTGATTCGCAACTTTGGGCCATTTGCATACACTCCCTGGCAATGCAACCAACCCTATAGCTGTTCCGAGGGCTCACTCTGGGGCCAGTGAGGCAGAGATCCATGAAACGTGGCTCTAGATTTCCAGAGCTGCGCAATGCAGTGGGAGAGAAAGAAACACCAGCCACTCAGCATGACAGCAAGCTAGGCCGCTGGAAACCGGGGGGCCCACGGGAAAATGATGACAAAATAAGTCACACCCAGGTTGCAAACCTAGCTTTACCACACCCTGCTTGATGGTCCTTAGGCAAGTTTTTTCACCTCCTGGAGCCCCAGTGTCTTAGATCTAAGAAGCAGGAAACTCATCGTCTTTGGGAAAATGTGTCCGGCAAGGTCAAGCGCAGGAGTGTGAATCCCATGGAAAGAAAGGTTCAGAACATCGTCCTGATGCTGCTTGGGTGTGATCTGGAAGTTTCGGAGAGCACATTTAGAAGCCCTGTTGAGGGTTGCATCATCCATGAGCTAAAATCTCAAGAATTTTCTAGCAGTGAAGCTGTTCCTGCATTTGGCCCAGGATCAGCACTTAACAAGTGTTTGCTGAACGAATGAGAGAGAAAGCAAGAGAAAAAGTGGGATAAGTAGGAGCATTAATTCCGGACTGACTTCCTTACCTCTGAGCAAGACCCTCAGCTGAACCCCTGAAGATAAAGATTTTATTTATTTGTTTGCTTAACAAACATGTGGTACTTAATATGCATAAGGTGTCAGTCTCAGTGCTTTACCTAAATAAGCTCATCCAACAGTCACTCCAACCCAGGGTGGTGGTGTCGTTATTATCCCCATTTTACAGGTGAAGAAACCTAAGGACGGGTCAAGAACCTTGCCCAAGGTCACATAACTGAAAAAGTAGCAAAGCCGACTTTGACCCCCAGCATTCTGGCTCTGGGAAGCCATGCTGCTATTCCAGTAAAGTCTCGTCCATCCATAGCAGTCAGCTTAGATGGGTAGCCCCTGAGAGGGTTTCCAGAGCCCAAGTCCTGCCCTCCTGCTCTGTTTTGAGTCAGGGCCCTCTGTTTAGGGCCCTCATCGTTAAGCCCACTCAATGTTACTAAGTCCTCTCTGGGCCTGGGCTCGTGGCTTGAGTCTACGGCAGCCTTTCTCTTCAGGTCCTCCCAGAAAAGGCCCTCTCACCCAGCTCCTCTCCAGGGCCTCGAGCAAGAATGAATGACACATAGGTCTGTCCTTGTGACAAGCGTGGCTGATCAGTTGGGTTACCCGATACTAAGTGGGTAATACTAAGTATTGGGTTACCCAATACTAAGTGGAAAAGTACTTGCAGTCACGTCTGGACTCACCAGGAAAGATACCCTGGTCACGGATGTCCTCATGGGTATAGGACACAGGTTTGCTGTCACTGGTGTAGCATCACACTCAACCCCATGGCTGAGGCCCACAATCCTTTGCCCTTTTGACCAACTGGACTGGACACCTTCCTCTGGTCGCCCATGAGCTGAGAGGCCATGATGCCAGGCAGAACTCCTTGGTTGCAAGTAACAGAAACCCATACGAACAAACACAGAAGAGGAAAAAACTGGTTCACATCACTGAACCATTCCAGGGAAGATTTCTCACCGTCTCTTTCTCTCTGTTTTCTTCTGTAGTATCTCATCCTCATGCAGGTTCTCTGTCTCAAGATGGCAAAGATAAATGACGGCCAATAGTACCAAACATGTTCAGCAAAAGTTCCAGAATGGAGTCTCATTGGCTTGAGTTATGTCACATGGATCCCCTTGAACCAATGTCTCGATGAGGTTTGGGGATTGGAGGTCAAGTCTACTAACATCCTATGAATCTGGAGTGGAAGAGGGCCGGATCCCCACATCTCATCCCAACATGAGATGGGTTTTCCCAAAAAGTGGGCATGGAGTCTAGGCTAGCGAACATCAGATGTCCACCATGACTCCCAAGTATTTGCCCTCATTCAATGGATATATTTAGTTCTTAGATCTCCCTCCGATTTTAGCCTATTCTCTGGTGTGGTCTGTTTCTAATAGTCCCGAATGAGAAGGAAAAAGTTGCCTGTGCTTTCAAAGGGAATAGAACCTGGTCATTTGTGTGCCTTTCCCCCTTTCCTCGGTGGTGACGTCAACTTAGCAATGCTAGAGTTGCCTTCTTCCCAAGGTTACCAAAGGAAGAGAGGCAAAATGTCAAAGGCCATGCCACTGGAACTGATACTCCTGTACAGGGGGAAAGAACACAGGGGTGGGGGGCAGGGGGAGGGAAGTCCCAGAGTCGGTCGTGGGGCCACCACTCCCGCGTCCACTTCTCCACCACCACGGCCACCTGACTCTCCTGCCGGGCCTCGTGGGGGAAGCAGGTGAAGGAATGAGACAGTAGAACGAGGAGGCCCTGTTATGGCAGATCTTGAATACCACGAGAAGGAATCTGGGCTGGTGCAGCTGAGCCAAGAAGCTCTTGTGGGATGCAACAGTGTTTTCAACAGGTCTTTCTGGGGAGAGATGTTTACCGGATGGCTTGGAGCAAGGAGTCCGACCGTCTCTGCAAACTGGTCCATCTGGACTTCTGTTCTCTGGGTTTTTCCCCAGAGAACTCTGCTGGGGAGGTGGGTCCTCTGCTGACATTGCTGGTCACTCACATCAGAAGGGAGTGCTGTTCCTTCAGAATTTTTTTTTTCTTTTAATGATGGACCGAGTTCAGATACAATCACAAGTGTAGAGCCTAGTCTAATCACCGCCCCAAGCCGTGCCCATCCCTGGGCTTCAACAATTATTAACTCAGGGCTACTTTTGTTTCATGTGTAGTCCCACCCATCCCCGCTCCGCCCTGGATTACTTTGAAGCTAATCCAGACATCATATATCTTTAAGATGCTCAGATTGCAGGAGCCCCAGAAGATCTGGAGATTCCATTCTTCTTGAGAAGAAAGGAATCTGGTCTGTCGTTACTACGTCACTGAGCAAAGCAGCGTGTTGCCCTTCCCGCTCCACGAACATGGCCCAGTTCTCCTCGCTCGATGTGACGCATCTTTATGGGAGGAAAATGGCACTCTAGCTATGCTTGTCTGGACATGCTCAGTGGGGTGATTGCCGTGTTATCTCTCAGGGCCACCCCCATTGATTGCCCTCATCCTGCCATCTTGCCCACCGCCCCCCCCCCCCCCCCCCAGCTCTGCCCACTTTCTGGTTCAATAGCCTTGTTCTCTGGCATGCTCCCCACCCCCTCCCTCCTCAGGATTCTGAGACACGCAGATGGTCCAGGGAACCACGATAGCCCGAAAAGCCTATTTCCCATTTCGGAATCGCAACACAGAACCATCTTGCTCCCATGCACCAGACCGGCCTGCAAGCTGCCGCAGACACAGGAATCAAAGAGAGACTGGCCCTCTAATGTAAACACGGGCTGACCTTGTGCTTTCAAATTATATGATATCGCTGCCCCAGCCATACTCCTTGAATAACTAATACACGCAAAAGAAATTTGGGAGGGGGGGAAAAAACCCAACAAAAATTATTATTATTACTTAAAGAGCTAGAGAAAGATAGCAAGGTCCTTCTAAAGTTACAACACCCTCTTTAGCAGCTGCAGGGTACATTAAAGCGAGGGGCCGGGGGAGGGAAGATAGGGCATATTTCAAAGCTGACTGTTGCAGTTACAAAACGCGAGGGGGGTGTTGTGTGGAATACGCCAAGTGTTTGAAGTGGACAAGATTTCTAGCATGTTGCCTTGATGCCTGTACATACTTAATAACAGATGTTTGGTCTCTCTAGGCAGATAATTGTCCTGCTGTAAGGTTGACTTGACCTGCCAGAGCCGTCCGGCCCCGAACGCCACAGCAGTAACAAATGATCCCGGCTTCTCTCTGTTTTACTAGGGGAATGCTCAGCCACGCTTCCTTTTAAGCACATAATTACTCGGCGGCCACCGAAGCCCATACATCCCCCTCTCCTAATGGCCACGGAGCCATTCGGCCATAATTTATGGGGACAGGGTTCAAAGTTTTAATAATATTTGGATAATATCATTGCCCACACGTCAGTGGCGTCATGATGAATAGAAGGAGAGCAGGCTTATTTCGATTCCATGCATGACAGTGTGAGCGTTAACGACTGGGTGCCCGCCATGGCCTTTATGGAAACTGCCACCAGGCCATCAGCTCATGAATTATAGATCTGGGCATGAAGGATTATAAACAGCAGTGGGGATCACACAGGGACGCTTGTTCATGAGGAACTGTCCTGTTAGCGCCTCTTCCTTATGCAGATAAATGAATTGCAGGGAATACCAAAATGGCGTAAATAAACCCTTAGTGGATAACATATTAGCACATCAACATAAAAAACCCAGTGCCGGGGCCTGCTCGGGGATATTTATGTTTATACTCTCTGCTCAAGTGGCTTCCTGGTTTTTTGGCGTCTTGCTGCTCACCTCATAATTCCTACATCCTAACGGCACCTCTGGGCACGGTTCTCGGACGCTCGGCAGAGCGTGTCCTACACCGTTTGCTCGGAGAACCCCCTCTGGGCAGGCAGACGGATAAAGGACACCCCTCCGACCCAGGACAGGCTGAGGGTCGCCCCGGTGAAGTCACGAGGCACCTACAACCACAGGAGCCACGTGTTCATGGGTTCATGGAGAAGGAGTAAGCATCCCCTGTCCTTGAAAAACAGAAAGAAGAGAGACGGTCTCATCCCTAAGCCAGGAAGGGGAAGAGCCTCAAAGACGATGGAGTTCAACTCCGCCGCGGCCAAAGAGCAGGTGGCAAAAGTGAGACTTGGAGACGAGAAGGGACCCCCCCCCAGCCCCACCCCCCGCCGCCATGACACAACTTTGTCGCCAAGCCAAGATCCCAGACTCCCAAGTGTTGCCCCAGGCTGCCTTATCTGGCCTGAGTTTTCTCTCCCCAAAATGTAAACATTCAACACCAGTCCCAAAGGATGGCGTTAAGACTAAAACAACGTTCGCCGACCTCCTCCTGTTCATCTAGACGGACTCACCCTGGACTTTGACGGGATTCACGTGCCATGAGTAATCGTTGGACTTGCTCGATATCCATTTAATCTGAAGGATTTATTTGGAAAGAACAGCAATTATAGCTGCACCTCAGGATAACCGGGAAGCAGCACATTTAAATCTCTCTAAAGAGCCTACTGGAGTTCTGAACACCACCCCCCACACCCCCTACGCCCGGGGATCTGATCTTGAGCTCTCGCAGAGACCAGGAGCAGAACGGAGCAGGACGTCCCAAACATCCTGGCTTCCTTCTCTACCGCGGGGCACCATGTACAACGCTTTCTGCTTTCTAGAACATCGAAACACAAGTGATCTTCTTGCTTACATTGCCAGGGAAAAGGAGGCAGCCGAAAGACAACGACACTTATCGGGACTCCACATTCCCTGAAATTATCACACAAAAATTCATTTCATTTTGGTTCCGAGTTTTATGAACTTATGAACGCGTATATAGATAGACCCCTGTAGCCACCACTGTAACCGGGATACGGAGCAGCTCATCACCCCCAACTCTCCCTTCTGCTAATTTTTTTTTTAAATCAAACCCTCTCCCAACCCCTCACCCCTAACCCCCCGTCAACCACCGATCTGTTCTTCATCATTATGGTTCTGTCTTTCAGGAATGTCGTATAAATGGAATGATACAGTATGTAACCTTTGGAAACTGGCTTCTTTCACACAACATTATTCCTTTGAGATCTATCCAAGGAATTGCTTGTATCTATAGTGGCTCCTTTTTTTTTTTTTCTTCTGAGCAGTATTTGCTGCAAAGCCTCCGCTTAGAGTCAGGCGTGTACCAGGCACGTTAGGGGATGATAATAACAGCTAACGGCTAGGGAGCCCTGGCCTGGTGTTTCCCCATATTCATTCATTTGACCTCTCAACATCCCACTGGGGCGGCTACTAGCACTGTGGGTTCATGGGTTCCCCTTTTGCAGATGGGGAAACAAGCCATGGAAAGGTTACCTAGCTCTCCCCGAATCACACAGCAGGTAAGTTCAGGAACCACCTGTAAGGTTAGAGCACCGTCCAGCCTTGTGTTTCCTAATGGGAGAAAATAATCACAAATATCTCTGGCAGGGAGATGAAAAATGTCAACCCCCAGGGACGTGCTAGTGACAGATAGCATTCCCTTCCAGAAGCAGGCTGTGCTGGGGACTGGGGACCAGTGACATGACCAGAATAAAGCAAGGACAGGGGCTAGGGGTTTCCCCTACCCCATGTCACCAAGGACCACTTACAGAGTATATACCCTCTCACACACACCCTAGAAGAGAATGATGCTTTACACGAATGCAATAGGCAATAAATAGGAAACATCCTATCTTCCACCCATCCTGCCTCATCTCAGCACTTGGGAAGGGGACCAGACCTGAGAATTTGGAATTAATTACCACGAATCCCAGGGCAGCTGACCTCAGGCCTCCAGAAGGGCAATCATCATCAACTGTCTTACCCAACATCCTTCAAAGCCCTTAATGTCACCTCTTTTTTTGGGGGGAGCCATAACTACCTATAAGCATAGATGTGGGTTCCAGGAGTCATCCCAGCCTGGAATTGGGGTCTGTGGGGAAACTGAGGCCCAGAAAGACAATGGAATTGCCCAAAGACATACAAGTCAGTAGCCGTTTCCGGGACTATGGGTCCCTCCCTTCACTGACTCATTCATGCACCCATCCATTCAACACCTACTGGACTGACCGTGCGCCAAGCACTTTTCTAGATGCTGGAGACAAATGATGAATCAGATATACAGTACGTGTCCTCATGGGGTTATAGTTTGGGTAGGAAAAAAGACACGAAACAAAAGATCACACACAAACAGATACTTAAAGCTATAATAAAGACTGCAACATTGCCTTAAGACTCACAGGCAGCATGTCTCCCTATAAGCCCCGCTGTTTTCATCTCCTAAAGGAACGAGGGTGAAGTTTCTTGTGGCAACGGACGCCTCTATGGACCCTCTACATAAGGTCATGCAAGACTATAGTTACATGGTTTGACAGCTTTGTATGATAGATGTCGAACGCTGCCTTCCAAATATCACTAACAACCCGTTGATGGGTCAAAGTGGAGTCTATTGGTCACTGCAGTGGAGAACACTGCCTCGACAGAGCTTTAATGGCATCTGAAAGAGGGACAAGCAAGGTGAGGTTTTTGCCAAGACTCTAAACTCTGGCTTCAGGAGTTTCCAAAGTGGCAGGGAGAGAGAGTCGGCTAGAATTTGGTAACCGCCATGTTGTAATAATTTAGGACTGATGGAAACAGCAGGGTGATTTGAGGGGAGGGTTTCCAAAAGTCTGAGGGTATAAAACATTGTTGGATGTTTTCTATTGAAGAGTTTATGGGATATTCCTGTAATGAACAATAAAGTTAATTGACTGGGCAAAAGTAGTCATAGAAGAGTAACGTTATGCTAATGCAGACAATAGATGACTCAAAACCATGCTATATTACTGTAGATACTAAGCCATGTGGGAGAGATGATTTTGGTTCTCACAGAAGTAATACCTGCTCTGGGGGGCGCCTGGGTGGCTCATTCATTTAAGCGTCTGACTTCAGCTCAGGTCACCGTCTCACGGTTCCTGAGTTCGAGCCCTGCATCGGGCTCTCTGCTGTCAGCACAGAACCTGGAGCCTGCTTTGAATCCTCTGTCTCCCTCTCTCTCTCTGCCCCTCCCTGGCTCATGTGCACTCTCTCCCTCTCAAAAATAAATAAACACTTTTAAAGAAAAGAAAAAGAAAGAGAAGTAATACCTGTTCATTCTAAGCCAGCCCAAAGAGGTAAGAATAATAATAATAATAATATCCTCCATTCCACGCCAATCAGTGAGTGTTAGGAAGGCATAAGGAGACACAGTTTATAGATGTTCAACCGTGAAGTGAAGAGGGACAAAAAAAAGGTCATCTGAGGCCTCTAGTTCAAAGCAAGAGAACCAGGATCCCAATGCAAGTCTGTATGTCTCTGTCTGTGTTTTATTGCCATCCAGCTAAAGAAGCAGAAGATGAAAATTACCCAACATCCCATCAGCAATAACCAACTGGAACCTTTCGGCGATTACCATTTGAGCCTTCTTTTCTGCGCAATGTGAACATACATAATTTTAATAATAATTCAGTTACTTTTAGTCAACTGTCTCAAGCTCTTTGCTCAAGCCATGTGTTTCTTTCTTGCTGATCCAAATCTTGGTGCTTTTGCTGGGAAAACACTGCAGAGTTCCTTTGAGACCACCCCCTATCCATGCCATGAGCCACGCACTGTTAGCCATGCCAGTCAGATGGGGTTTACCACTTTTCCCCAGCCTCAGAGTGACCCTGTTACCCTGGTCTGGCCAGTTGACTTGGACTTGAGTTAAAGTAATTGATTCTGGGAGTCATGTTCTGCAAGCCAGGCCCATGAGAGTCTTCCTGGAAATCTTTTTAAGACCACTGAGGAGGAAGTGCCTGCTTTTCTCCAAAATTTCTAGGCATAAAGATTCAATAAGCTTCAAGTTGCCAGCGGTCATCTCTGGCATCAACTGGGGCAAGTCTGTGTGAAAATGAAGCCCCCAAAGAAGAAAGCGGGACCAACACACTCTATTCTGAGAAGGTGCCCGAGCCCCTAGATCCAACTATGCCTGAAGCCTTTTGAACTCTTTTGAACTTTGCAGATATGGTTTAAGCTAGTGTAAGTCAGATTCCAGCTCACACACCTAAAATCCACAGGCTTTTTCCCATTGTTTTAAGTCTTCAGATCTCATACATAAGCCTGGACTGTTGAAAGAGAGCTCTGGAATCCTCAGTAACTCACACTTCCATCATGGCCTTCCCTTACCTCCTTCAGCAGCCGTTAATACTGTTCAAACCTTTGTATTTTGGGTAAGTTGCTCATTCTTCCCTGAATGTTCTTTCTCCCAAGTCCAACTGAAGAACTTTACTTTGGACTGAAAAGCTCAAACTGAGCGTGCTCTCTGTGAAGGCTACTTGCTCCCCAGCCACCACCACCTAAACCACCATTATCATCACCACTGCCATCATCACCTCCACCACCACCACCTCCATCACCTTCATCATCACCTCCACCACCACCACCTCCATCACCTTCATCATCACCTCCACCATCACCTCGATCACCTACATCATCACCTCCACTACCACCTCCATCACCTTCATCATCACCTCCACCATCACCTCCATCACCTTCATCATCACCTCCACCATCACCTCGATCACCTACATCATCACCTCCACTACCACCTCCATCACCTTCATCATCACCTCCACCATCACCTCGATCACCTACATCATCACCTCCACTACCACCTCCATCACCTTCATCATCACCTCCACCATCACCTCCATCACCTTCATCATCACCTCCACCACCACCTCCATCACCTTCATCATCACCTCCACCATCACCTCGATCACCTACATCATCACCTCCACTACCACCTCCATCTCCTTAATCATCACCTCCACCATCACCTCCATCACCTTCATCATCACCTCCACCACCACCACCTCCATCACCTTCATCATCACCTCCACCACCACCTCCATCACTTCATCGCCACCTCCACCACCACCTCCATCACCTTCATCATCACCTCCACCACGACCACCTCCATCACCTCCACCACCACCTCCATCACCTTCATCATCACCTCCACCATCACCTCGATCACCTACATCATCACCTCCACTACCACCTCCATCTCCTTAATCATCACCTCCACCATCACCTCCATCACCTTCATCATCACCTCCACCACCACCACCTCCATCACCTTCATCATCACCTCCACCACCACCTCCATCACTTCATCGCCACCTCCACCACCACCTCCATCACCTTCATCATCACCTCCACCACGACCACCTCCATCACCTCCACCACCACCTCCATCACCTTCATCATCACCTCCACCATCACCTCCATCACCTTCATCATCACCTCCACCACCACCTCCATCACCTTCATCATCACCTCCACCATGACCTTCATCATCACCTCCACCACCACCTCAATCACCTACATCATCACCTCCACTACCACCTCCATCACCTTCATCATCACCTCCACCATCACCTTCATCATCACCTCCACTACAACCTCCATCACCTTCATCATCATCTCCATCACCACCACCTCCATCACCTTCATCATCACCTCCACCATCACCTCCATCACCTCCACCATCACCTCCATCACCTTCATCATCACCTCCACCATCACCTTCATCATCACCTCCACTACCACCTCCATCACCTTCATCATCACCTCCACCATCACCTCCATTACCTTCATCATCACCTCCACCATCACCGCCATCACCTTCATCATCACCTCCACCACCACCACCTCCATCACCTTCATCATCACCTCCACCACCACCTCCATCACCTTCATCATTACCTCCACCACCACCACCTCCATCACCTTCATCATCACCTCCACCACCACCTCGATCACCTACATCATCACCTCCACTACCACCTCCATCTCCTTCATCATCACCTCTACCATCACCTCCATCACCTTCATCATCACCTCCACCACCACCACCTCCATCACCTTCATCATCACCTCCACCACCACCACCTCCATCACCTTCATCATCACCTCCACCACCACCTCCATCACCTTCATCATCACCTCCACCACCACCTCCATCACCTTCATCATCACCTCCACCATGACCTTCATCATCACCTCCACTACCACCTCCATCACCTTCATCATCACCTCCACCATCACCTCCATCACCTTCATCATCACCTCCACCACCACCTCCATCACCTTCATCATCACCTCCACCACCACCTCCATCACCTTCATCATCACCTCCACCATCACCTCCATCACCTTCATCATCACCTCCACCATCACCTCCATCACCTTCATCATCACCTCCACCATCACCTCCATCACCTTCATCATCACCTCCACCATCACCTCCATCACCTTCATCATCACCTCCACCATCACCTCCATCACCTTCATCATCACCTCCACCATCACCTCCATCACCTTCATCATCACCTCCACCATCACCTCCATCACCTTCATCATCACCTCCACCATCACCTCCATCACCTTCATCATCACCTCCACCACCACTTCCATCACCTTCATCATCACCTCCACCATCACCTCCATCACCTTCATCATCACCTCCACTACCACCTCCATCACCTTCATCATCACCTCCACCACCACTTCCATCACCTTCATCATCACCTCCACCATCACCTTCATCATCACCTCCACTACCACCTCCATCACCTTCATCATCACCTCCACCACCACCACCTCCGTCACCTTCATTGTCACCTCCACCATCACCTCCATCACCTTCATCATCACCTCCACCACCACCACCTCCATCACCTTCATCATCACCTCCACCACCACCTCCATCACTTGCATCGCCACCTCCACCACCACCTCCATCACCTTCATCATCACCTCCACCACCACCACCTCCATCACCTTCATCATCACCTCCACCACCACCTCCATCACCTTCATCATCACCTCCACCATCACCTCCATCACCTTCATCATCACCTCCACCACCACCTCTATCACCTTCATCATCACCTCCATCACCACCTCCATCACCTTCATCATCACCTCCACCATCACCTCCATCACCTTCATCATCACCTCCACCATCACCTCCATCACCTTCATCATCACCTCCACCACCACCACCTCCATCACCTTCATCATTACCTCCACCACCACCACCTCCATCACCTTCATCATCACCTCCACCACCACCTCCATCACCTTCATCATCACCTCCACCATCACCTCCATCACCTTCATCATCACCTCCACCATCACCTCCATCACCTTCATCATCACCTCCACCACCACCACCTCCATCACCTTCATCATCACCTCCACCACCACCTCCATCACCTTCATCATCACCTCCACCACCACCTCCATCACCTTCATCATCACCTCCACCATCACCTTCATCATCACCTCCACCACCACCACCTCCGTCACCTTCATCATCACCTCCACCACCACCACCTCCGTCACCTTCATCATCACCTCCACCACCACCACCTCCATCACCTTCATCATCACCTCCACCATCACCTCCATCACCTTCATCATCACCTCCACCACCACCTCCATCACCTTCATCATCACCTCCACCACCACCTCCATCACCTTCATCATCACCTCCACCATGACCTTCATCATCACCTCCACTACCACCTCCATCACCTTCATCATCACCTCCACCATCACCTCCATCACCTTCATCATCACCTCCACCACCACCTCCATCACCTTCATCATCACCTCCACCACCACCTCCATCACCTTCATCATCACCTCCACCATCACCTCCATCACCTTCATCATCACCTCCACCATGACCTTCATCATCACCTCCACTACCACCTCCATCACCTTCATCATCACCTCCACCACCACCACCTCCATCACCTTCATCATCACCTCCACCACCACCTCCATCACCTTCATCATCACCTCCACCACCACCACCTCCATCACCTTCATCATCACCTCCACCATCACCTCCATCACCTTCATCATCACCTCCACCACCACCTCCATCACCTTCATCATCACCTCCACCACCACCTCTATCACCATCGGCACCACCTGTCCTGAGTTAATCATGCAGCCTCTGTGCCATTTCAGAAAGGTTACCACAGCACTTGCCAGGGGCTTTGCCAGGTATTTGTGCAGGTTGTTTTGTATACTCACTGGACAGGTAGCTCCTCGAGGGCAGGGATCCTTTGATTGAACCCTGAGCCCCCAGCAGCTTGCACCTGGCCTTGCCCAGAGCAGGCAGGACACCCTCACTGAATGATGGGACACGAGATTCTGGTGAAACCCAGATTCCCGTGCAAGTGGCTGTCGTAAGGTTCTCAGCTCCCTCCCAAGTACTATGTTGAGGAGGAGGGGGAAGAGGTAGAGGGGGAGATTTTTCACTTCATGCCAGTCATTGTGCAGGGGTCTGAGAATTGAAAGGGAGGCCTGGGTAGGGTTCCAACCCAGGGAGTTCTCACTCAGCAGACTGGGAACTCCTTGGAGGCTGGCACCGGCCCTGATGTAATCAATGCTCCGGCCCCTGAGTCTTGCCGAACAGGAACCGGAAGTCAGCCAATATGTGTCAAGTGAAATGAGTTTTATTTCCATTTATTCGCTCTTTAACCTTAGAATACAGTCCCCTGGTAGAGTAGTTTTTAAATTTCAGGGGCACGCCAATAATCCTCTGGAGGGAGTGTGAAAAAACCTGATTCTTGGACACGCCCCACGAGGTTCAGATTCAGCAGGTCGGGGTGGGTCTGATTACTTAAGCTCTAACAACTTCCCAGATGGTGCTGATGCTGCTGGTCCGGGGACCCCGGTGAGAACCGCTGCCCCCGTGGAAGGTGAGTGAGAGGCACTGGGATTGTGGACTGAGAAGCCCAGGAAGGCCCACACTTCCCTATTCCATCTTCTTCCAGCCCGTTCCCCACCTCGAAGGGCCCCCCGCTGGGCCACCAGGGCAAAGGTCAGAGGTATCATCAGAGTCCAGCCTAGAAGCTGGGACAGGGGCCGGGGCACAGCGTACCTGGGGAAGGGGCAGATCCCTGGGTCCCAGAGGCCTCCTGTTTAGCCAACAAACAGAAGGGGCCAAATCCCCAACTGGACCTGCTTTTTCAGTAAACACAGTGCGGGGCCGCCTGTGTAAACACGCTTTGTCTACTGGAGGATTAAGAGGAGGAGGGCCTGGCTTTTTTTTCCTTTCCTTCTTTCTTCCCTTTTTTTTTTTTTTAAGCACTGAGAAAAGCCATTAAGGGATTAACACCCCGATTTATGAAAATGGAGGACGATAAAGGAACAATGGGGTGACAGCATTGTGTAAACGACATTGATTCATTTCAGAGACAGGACTGTTAACTGGGAGAAATGGAGGGATAAATGGAACAATGAGAAGATGCTTTTACCAGCTTGTCATTAATTAGCCGAGAGGACAATTGTTTTATTGTCCTTTTTGAAAAATACAAAATTGGTAGGAAAATACAAGCAGTGAGCGAAGTGATTATTCTGTGTCACCGGCTGACATCTGCTTTTCCTTTTCTCCTGAAGCTTGCCTCCGGAAGTGGTTTCATAAGGTAGGAGAAGAAACATTCCACACTCCCCCTCCCCCCCACCAACTGAAGAAGGTTCTTGTGAGGGTTGGGAATCCAATGACCACCCCCCCCCCCAAGTCAAGGACTCCTCAAACTCCTTGGCAGCGGAGGGTGGGCTCCACCATGATTCTTTCTGGCTTTCACCAGTGAGGGAGTAGATGGGGAGGTAGGAGGCGGCCTCCTAGGAGATCTCTGCAAGCAGGTGGGGACAGGAGCCAGGCGGGGAAGAGACAGGAGCCTGGTGGAAGGAACAGGAGCCTGGGGGAAGGGAGATGAGCTTCCAGGGGGAGGCCAGCATAGTAGGCCCTCATGGGTCCCCCTCCCCCCGGGCTTGGTGGCTGGGCCAGTGCAGCACTGCGGGCTCAGATGAGGTTCCCTCCCTGTATTTCCTGTACAACTGGGAGCAAAATTTGAAATATGCCCCCGTTGGGATGGATGCAATGAACGGGCTTCTCCAGATCGGGAAAGTGGGCTCAAATCCTGACAGCAATGGCTTTTGCACAGAGCCGCAGACAATCCCCGCCTCGCTCTGGGGAAGAACACGCTTCTGGCTCCATGAGACTCTAAACAAGACCCCACCCCCACCCCCACCCCGCACATGGGCCTAGGAGGCTTCGGTAGTAGGCGCCGAAGGGACAACGCACGGCACGAGATTCAGGTCCTGAAGACGCACACACAGCCAGTCGGTGGGGACTCCTGATGGAGTAAGTGTGGCGTGTGCTGTCTGGACTGTCCTCACCCAGCCGGCCCCGGGGAAACAGCCACTGGCCGTAAGGGCCACTTGGAAACCAGAGCACCCTGTGTTTAGATGATCACCGGTCCGATCTAGAAACCTTGGCCAACTCTGGCTCTTTCTAGAGTCCAGCAATCGCACAAGGGTTAACAGCACTTGTAAAGAAGAGGGGCTCACAGAAGCAAACAGTGTGCCTGGCAAGGAAGCCGTAAACAGCTTTCCCATTGTTTTTGCCTTCTGTGACTGTTGGCCATTGTTTGCCCTTTAATCTGGAAACACGATGGATATAAATATAGCTATCTTTATAGCATTGTATCTTTGCAGGCAAAGATAAAACAATGAATCTTTGCATCTCAAAGCTTTATATTTACATAAAGCTATCTTTATTCAGGAAGATTGTGTATGTATGTCTCACATAGACATGTTGAGCTGTTTTGGACTCTTATCCATTCACACCACACCCTCCGTGTCCCCTGTGTGCCAGGCACTGCTCTAGTCCCGGGCATAGAGCAGTGAACAATCAAGAAACCCCCCACCCCCACCCCCTATAGAATTTACATTGCTGGGTATGAAAACAGAAAATCAGTATCTAACGGTAGAAACAGGTCACATAATAATTAGTACTGCGGAGAAAACTGAAGCAGGTCTAGAGAGTAGGGAGCAGGGACGAAGGGTTATTTTCTATAAGGCGGTCAGGAAAGGCCTCGGGTAACAGGTGAGTGGCACCCTAGGCTGGCCGCCCCGCTGGGGGAAGAGTGATCCAGGCAGAAGGCGGGGCAAGGGCAAAGGCCTGGAGGCAGGAGCCTACCTGGAGGGTCTGACGCAAGGCAGAAAAGGGGTCAAAAAAGAGGCAAAGTTCAAGACCGAGGCGCTTTGAAAGCCATTGGTGTTTCCTCTGAGGGCAGTGGGGGCCACTGAAGGGCTGTGGACACAAGGGGGTGACCTAATCGGATGTCTGAGGTTAACAGGGCGACTCTGGCTGCAATGCATGGAACAGACCAGAGACGATGTGTGTAAGCTAATATCCTCAGCTTGACCATACGTTCTAAGGCACCTACAGGGAGGGGCCCAACACGTGCTAAAGGGAATGGACAATAGAAAATGGCAGCAAGTGTGGCAAACAGGAGCCTGCCTACGGCTCTAACGCGGCAACCACTAAGTTCCTGCTGCTTCTTGACCCTGAGAGATACCTTGTCATCTTAAAGCAAGGCTGGATTCTTAAGTGAGCTCACCTGATTTTAAGCCTTTTACAGTTAAACAAAGCAGGCTTGAGGCCAGACAAGCCATCAGTTTATATTCTCCCTCAATCCCTCATCGGGCAAGGAGAATTCACGCGATACGTCTTCTTACCCTTTGTTCCCTGCCTTCCAGGGAGCTCAGGAGCAAGTCTAACTTTAAAGCATCACGATACCGCGAATCATTTGGCAAAAACCATCGTTTCTTCTTCCAGTTCTCATAGTTTAGTACGATCTCAGGACACCCGGGTGGCTCAGTTGGTTAAGTGTCCGCATTCGGCTCGGGTCGTGATCTCCCGATTCGTGAGTTCAAGCCCTGCATTGGGCTCTCTGCTGTCAGCACAGGGCCCGCATCAGATCCTCTGTCCCCCTCTTTCTCTGCCTCCCCCCGCTCACTCGCACGCTCTCTCTCTCTCTCTCGCTCTCAAAAATAAATAAATTTTTTTTAAAATGTCCAGTTATGGAACGTGTGCTTTTTATTATAAGCAACCTCAAATGACGTTAAATGAAGAAAAACTTCTAGCAAAACTCCACTGCAGGAGAATCGCTACGCTCAATCTCAACCGGGTAGCATGGGTGCTCGGGCGAAAGCAAAGTGTGGCGATAACAATACTTTGTGAAACGTTTGTGTTGTTTGTGAGGTTTGTGCTCTCGCACGGTAGGTGTCCCCAGGCAGACTTTTTGTCACCTCTCTGCATCTGTGCCCCCCCCCCCTTACAGATTATCTTGCTGCCCTTCCTCCCCTTCCTAACTATTCTTGTTCTGCCCACGATTTGAGTGGAAATGGGCCCTGCCTTCAACATTCACACTCCCAATGCCAGCTCAGCCTGCCTGCTGCTCTGATTCCCTCGAAAGGCGCCTCTGACCCATGCCAGTTGGAACCCACGGGAGGGGAAATCATTTGCATCTCGTGTGCCAATTCTGGTCAGTTAGAAGTGGCTATCAAAAGCGCATGTGTTAAGAAGGAATCTGAGGTCATGCTTAGGTTAAGTAGGAAAATGCAGGCTGGTAGATTAGGGATGTCTGCTGTCATTAGCAATTAGGCCTTTTCCCATGGCGGGAGGAGGGGCAGGGCAGGAGTTATTCCCTGCCTTTCCAACAGAATCCCATACAAGGGCTCAGGTGAACCCAGAGGCCCCCAAATGCAGGCGGCCGCCATTTTGTCCGGCCCACAGCTATCGGCCTTCCGTGAGTGGTAAGAGCCCTGGAAACTCTGTCCGTCACGGAGACAACTTTGCTAAACGTCTGTCAGGTTCCTTAAGCCCTCTGAGCCTCAGTTTCCTCGTCTGTAAAATGTGGATGATAGCTGTATCCTAGTTCACAGGACCAAGGGGATGATTAGAGGCAAAGACCTTGACCGGCTATTGGTAAGTATGAGTGGTCATTGAATATTATCTGTTATTGCCATTATTGTCAGGATTTTTTGGAGAGTCACTGTTGGGTCTGCCTGCCCATAGCTCTGTCAACTTTTCTTGCTCTGTGTGTCTCACCTTCTCCTTGCCTCGTGCCCTATAGCCAATGCCCTACCCTCCTGTCTCACCAGTCGCCGTCTCCACAAAAGGTCATTGTCTTTTGTGGTGATGGGCTGTGGCTAAGACTCGCGGAGTCAGGCTCCCCCTCGGCGTCCTGCCCTCTAGCCCGCCCCTGCTCTGTTCCCCAGGTTCCCTCCAGCTGACTCTCGTCCCGGGACTGGAAACCCAGTGAGTTCACTGGGCTCTCCGCCATCTTGATCCATCATGGCCGCTCGGCCACTGTGGGCAGGGCAGGCAGATTCAAGTACAGCCGAGTCAAGTGTGGCACATCCTGAGACTGTCAGAGGCAGGGGCCCCCGGTGTTACCCACAGCACCTCTCCAGAGAGTCCTTGTTGGAAAGCTTCTAAGAGCCTGACTGCTGGGTGGTTGAGATATCAGCCTGTAGCCTTGACTGTGAAGAGCCAGGGGGAACGGACATATCACGGTCACCATGTGCCCCCCGCCCAGGCACCGGGGGCCACTCAGGAAAGGTCTGGCAGGTGAAAGAAGGCCACATCTGGATTCCAGTCCCGATTCTTCCAGAAAACAGTTAAGATAGCAGGGCTGGACCACTTTGATTCTGCAGGCCTAGGCGTTTACGTCAGTGGAAAGGGGTAAAATTGCTGTTATTTCACTGAGTTCTTGCAAACGCATATGATTTACTTATGAAAAAAAGGGAAAATAGGGTACACTTATGATTAGTCCTCTTTAAAGATGTTTCCTAAACTTGGCATTAGTCAGCCACTGGCTAAAGTGTATTAGTCAGCACCCTTCTTCACGGGACGGTAGCCCAAAGTCCACTGCTTTTGGCCAAACCAGGATAAGAATAACAGTAAGGAATTTACTGGCTCACACAGAGGAGACGTGTCAGAGCCAGAATCCTGGCTCTGGATTGGACCCTGGAGCCAGGCGTCCTAAGTTCAAGGCCCGGCTCTGTCAGCTCACAGCCACAGGGTCTTGGGTGAGTCACTCATCAGTCTGGACCTCGGTCTCCTCCTCTGTTGATAGGGGGTGGTAATAACAGGGCTGACCTTACAGCACCCTTGCGAGGATCAGGTGAGGTGACACACGACAGTTATCATAGCACCTGCCCATCATAAGCTTCTAGAACTATGATTTTTTTTTTAGTGGCTATTTTGAATATTCTTTTGATCAGCCAACTCATTAACTTCCTTCTTACTTGGCAAACTTTCTGAGTTTGTCACTTTCTGAGTCTGGGAAGGAACAGAGCCCCCCTCTCTCAGGCACAGGATTCAAACAGTGACGCAGCCCCACCCTCCCAACGTCCCTTGCAGCCAAAGAGGAGGCATGTGACCTGTGTTCCACCAATCGGAAACGCCTGCTGAGGTTATTAATTTATTCCCTGTGATACAAAAAGGTTGGGCCTGGGAAGCGTGCTTGGGGCAGTGGGGTCGCCGGGGGCAGCTTGCGGGTAGGTCGGCATTGCCTCTCTGGTGCATGGAGTGGTGGCATTCGTCCCTCGCCAGACCTTTCTGTTAGGGGATGAGGGCGTCCGCCTGCTGCCTGGCCTCGGAGCCCGGCTCTCCGGCTCTCCCCGCTCCCGTTGTGAGCGGACCCATACCCCTGCAATAATCTTCTTCCTGCTTAAGTCAGCCCGAGTTGGCTTCTCTTGCTAAATACCCTTCCTGATTCAGTAATGCAGGGCGGAAACACTTCTCAAAGCTCTGGAAGGGCTTCAGCTTCGATTCTTCTCAATGATGAACCTCGCAAAGATGCCCCTTACCACGACCAAGCCAGAGGGGCATGCCTAGGTGTTAGGACTCTGCCGCTGGCAATGAATGACACCCCTGCCCTGCTAAGAGGCCAAGAGCTCGTGTGCAGCCAAGACGGTCACCAAGAGCCTTGGAATGTTCTGCCCACTACTCCCTACACCAGGGTGCCGCCCGCACTCCTCAGGGAAGAGGGGGATGAGAGGAAGTCGTGGAGGAGGTGAGGGGTGGGGGGGGACAGCGGAGAAGCTTGTGGCAGCTATGAGCTTACGGTACGAGAATCCAATGTGGAGATGGCTAGGGCACAGAAAAATATGGCCAGCAGAGCCTGGCCCCTGCTCAGAGAGCTCGCTGGAGAAGAAACCAACCCCAGTTTCGGGAGGCTTTGAAGCTTTTGGCAAGTTAAAATCAAGCAGCCTGGTGTCTTCTACAGGGGCCATATGCACAGCTTCTGAGCCACAACCTGCCGTGGCCACTAGTGACGGTCCTTCCCTTTGAGCTGGCGGAACCACTGTGAGGAACTGTTCCTGGTGAGGGGTGAGGGGAATTGGGTTTTTTCATCGGTCTCAGGGCCAACAGCAGCCATCAGAATTACCCGGAGGGGCTGTTAAAATGCGGATTGCGGGGGCCCTGGGGTGGCTCAGTCCATTGAGCATCCAACTCTTGATTTTGGCTCAGGTCATGGTCCCAGATCATGGGATGGAGCCCCGTGCCGGGCCCCATGTTGGGCGTGGAGCCTGCTTAAGATTCTCTCTCCCTCTCTCTCTCTCTCTCTCTCTCTGCCCCTCTCCCCCGCTCACTCTCTCTCTAAAATAAAATTTTAAAAACGCAGACTGCAGGACCTCACTTCAGAGTCACTGATTTGGAAGGTCTGGGGGGAGACCTGAAGATTTGCATTCTAGCAAATGCCCAGGTGATGCTCCTACTTTGAGAACTGTTGACTTAGGTTGAGTTTTTTTCACCTATAAAATGGGCCAAGTGACCCGCCTCACAAGATGGTCCTAAGCGTCGATCTCGTTCACGGATGTGAAAGTCCTATACGCTGAACGGCATGCTCTAAATCTGAGTTGTTCATGATAACGCTAATGGATGTTTCCAGAGTCAAGCTGGCGTGCGGCTACGCAGCCATAAGGAACACGCTTGTTGGACCCCCGTAATGTGCTCGCACTGCTCAGAGTAGTGAAAGTGTGGAAATGATTCCCACCAGCCCAGCAGCAGCCTGTCCCATAAGACTTCTCATTTTATGCTCACAACCCTTTGGTTTAGTATCTTTATTTTACAGGAGAGAAAGGCGGCTCCGAGATGCGAAGAGACTTCCCAGAGGGCACCAGCAGTGGGCACTTTCCGGGCTGCCTGGGCATCTCCCAACCGGCCCT
This sequence comes from Panthera leo, assembly GCF_018350215.1. Lineage (NCBI taxonomy): Eukaryota > Metazoa > Chordata > Mammalia > Carnivora > Felidae > Panthera > Panthera leo. The sequence goes on along the minus strand of NC_056693.1, from coordinate 28,964,655 downwards.
GCCTCTTCGTTTTGGAACTGACTTCGCACCCTCAGGGGTTGACTGGATATCATCTTCGTGCTTGGTGACCCTGACATTCTGGCCAGAGTTGTTGGATCAAAGGCTGACCCTTGACCTAAGCTGGTCCAATTAGTACCTCCCTCCTGGGAATGTAGAACCGCTCCTAAGAGACAGTGACCGGGTGTATTAACCAGAGGATGCACATTTGAGAAGGGAGAGGAATATAGCTCACACACACACACACACACACACACACACACAGAAAGCATCAGAGCCAAGATCGAGTGTGTGAGAGCTTCTGAATTCCTGTTTCCAGTAACTTCCTGGGACCCTTCCTAACTCTGCATTCCATGTTATAGCACAGTAGAGAGTAAAGTTTGTTGTTGTAAGTGAAAGAAAATATATCAAATAACCTTGTATAACAAAGATATTGCTGAATGTCACTCGTGTAACTAAAAAGCCCAGAGGTAGAGCTGGCTTTAGATGGGGGTGGTTTGGTAGCTAATATTATACGAGCAAAGACTCAGCCACTCTCTATCTCTGTCTTCTGCCTTTTGCGGTGAAGAATTATTCTCAGGAACCATAGGGTTCTTTGCAGCTCTAGGCTTTTCTTTGGTGGTAGCAAAATGGCTGCAGTAGTTCCGGACCTCACATCATAACCCAAACTATTTAAAGGACGAGGGAATCTCTTCCAGTTGGCCGTGTACAAATCCTCCGATTCACTGTCATTGGCCAAAACTAGGGTCACGTGCCCATCTCAGAACCAGTTGAACGGGGAGATAAGATATGCCGTTTAGATTGAATCAGGCAGGATTCTCCCTTGGGGCCAGGGGTAGGGTCTGACCTTCCCACACTACATGAATGAAGATGGAAGGAAGGGTTCCCCTAGGGACAAGCGAGCATTTTGGGTGGAGATAGGAGGCAAGGGAAGGATGTTATAAAAACAACACATTCCCACTGTATCCTATAGCCTTAATAAATGTTTCTTTTTTAAAAAAATATTTCATGAGTTAATTTCTAACTTTTAACCAAGGAGTCCTAGCTAACGAGGTATATGTGATCTTCACGCTTTGACAAATTTATTCTAAATCATTCCTGGGGGCTCCCAGGTTACTCCTTCCCAGTTTATGCAAGAAGAGAAAGAAGTCAGAGTTCACTCATCAGGGAGACAAAGTCAGATTTTTTTTTTAATTTTAAATGTTTTAATTTAATATTTAATGTTTTTTTTTTTTATTTTTTAAATACTTCTTTACTTTTGAGAGAGAAAGAGAGTGCAAGCGGGGGAGGGACAGGGAGAGAGACACTCAGAATCCGAAGCAGGCTTCAGGCTCTGAGCTGTCAGCCCAGGGCCTGACGCCGGGCCTGAGCCGAAGTCAGACGTTTACCCGACTGAGCCACCCAGGCGCCCCAATGTTTATTTATTTTTGAGATAGGGGCGGGGAGGGGAAGAGAGAGAGGGAGACACAGAATCTGAAGCAGGCTCCAGGCTCTGAGCTGGCAGCACAGAGCCCGATGCGGGGCTTGAACCCACGAACCATGAGATCATGACCTGAGCCGAAGTCGGAGGCTTAACGACTGAGCCACCCGAGCACCCCGAGAAAGCCAGATTTGATCAAGCTCCCTGTCTCTACAAAAATGCAACAGAAATGTAGTTACTGTGACCGATAACAAGATATAAACAAGAACTAAAAGAATGATTCTAAGTAAAATTATTAGGGTCAATTGAAAATATTTTAAATGCAAATCCTACATATTTCATAATGGTTCATTAACTTATAATAATCCATTTCAATCAAGATTCTGTTGCTTGACTGCTACTGAACAAATCTCAGTTTGAGTCACCGTGATTTTTTTAAAAGACCGGTTTTACTAGCCGTCTTATATTCCTACACTATTCAGAGAAATATTTGCAGAGAGGAAAACTTTCAAAATCTTACTCAATGAGAATAGCACATAAAGTTTCAGAACCATCACAAACACTGAAGCCATAAATAATGCTGTGTAATTTGCAGGATGGGTGTAATTGCCCAGGGAGAAAATGCCAGAAACAATAGCCATGCACCCTTTTAGGAAACGCTGAATCACCAATGTGCACGGTGGCCGAGGACAACGTTGTATGAATAACACGCTGCAATCTGAGAGTCAAGGAGCAAATGAAAGGCGCTGGACTTTTAGCATGAAGATATTTGAGCAGGGCCTTACCACCACACCTTGTCTCTGTTTGCTCAAGAAGGGTATGGGACTAAAACTGGGTCTCAACGTGTACCAGAGCGCGTTCAGTCCACTCGATTTCAAAGTTCCAACGAGAAGGAAACCTCGCGTGATGTCTGCTTGATGGCATTGTTTTCCTTGCTGGTATGTGATATGGTCCCTTAACAGCATCCTGGATTTGACAGTCTCGTAAGCTAAAAGCTCGCGTGATGCGCTTCCTTCCACATGACTGTTATTCTAGTTACAATTACCTTTGGCTGCCGGGGTCCATTCTCCAGTACCCCGTATGCTACTTTCTTCCCCCCTCCCAGCCCCGCCCCCATATATGCATCACAGCCTAAGTAGAGTGAACCTTCGCGTTCAGCACCTTCGCTGGTAAGGATGTTATCCGTGGTTCTGGGCCGAAGGGTACGTACATTTTACAGATGAGTTCGCAGGAGTACAAACGCGATTATATTAAAACTTTTCCTGTGGTTGAACACCCCATTTCCTCCGCGAATCTAAGATCTGTAAAACAAAACGCAGCGACCATATTCACACACGCGACCATTTACAGACAGGCGCTGGTGACTCACATGCAAATGGAGAACAGTTGAAATAAACAAATGCTTAGTGTCGTCCAGTGAACTGTAAACAAGATCCGAATAAATGAGTGGGCACATGGACTTCCCGCTCGGGCCTCGGTGCCGTACGGGTTGATCTTCGGCTGCGTCTTCACATGCCTCCAGCCGGATGGGATTCATCAGCCAAGTTGCCTTCCCTCTCCGTTGCTAGAAGATTAAGGCTGGCATTAACGCTACAGCCACGTTAAAGCCGGATCGTGCCTCTTGGCAAGTCTCTCTTCTCGTTCATGGCTGATCGTTCCATTACGTCATAATTATCATACAGCTATAGCGTAAATACATAGTTATTTCCATCTCTCCATCCAGATGGTCGGTTACACGATAATTACAGTATGTTTGTACTTACTGGGTTTAATTACCAGATAATCAGGAAGAACATGCAAATTGCTAGGTTGTTGTTACACAGTACATTGAACCAAGTAAAACCTGTGTATTGCCTGAAAGTAAACAAGCTTGTACGCGGGATCGTGCGCGGTAACCTGTGACGACAAGAAGGCCTGAGGTTTGCGACGGGGCCATTGTGTGGGTTAGCATTACACTTGCTGAGCTTAGATTAATGTCCAGATTATAATGAAATGTAATAAGAGAGACACTCACGCTGCCACGCCCGCCACGGGAACAATGGGGGACTGGCCACAGGAGTGGCCGAATAAGGTGCCAGTTCGTGGCGCTGGAGTCCTGCTCCGTTCCAACCGAGCGCATTCCAGAGTCACGTGCAAGCATGTGTTCTCGCCCAACCGTGTACCTGCCCCGGTGTTGGCAGAGAGAGACTGCAAACCATCAACCAAGGAAGCCTCTCCCGGGAACAAAGTGTCGCTGCGGGTAGAAGCCACCTGAGAGTTCCCTGGTGTGTCCATTCTGCCACTGGTACCATAGCTGAGAGTCTCCCCAGGCCACACCAAGGGGAGCTGCTTGGGTCAGTGTCTTCTGATTCCCATAATCAGATCACCGTTGCAGGTTCTGTGATTGGGTCACTGGCATGTTTTTCTACCTTCCCCTTTTGACTTCCACTTGAAATTCCATGTTATTCTAAAGACGCCAACTTCATCTCCTTCTCTTCAGGAGTGCAACCCATGACCTTGGCAATCATTATCTGCCCTCACCCCACCTGCAGTGATTGGCTTAGAGTTGAACCTACGCTCCAAGCCACTTAATCCACTCTTGGAACAGAACATTGTCTGATTCCAGAAACAAGGCATTTTGTCTTCCCTCCTCCGTATGATCGAACCTGAAGCTTCAAAAACCACGGTGAAGCATCTGACGGCCGTAACGGAGAAAGCGGGTCTTAAAGGACCTCAATGAGCCACAGGATCAAGCTCTACCTGAAAGCTAATGTGTATTTTCCAGTTACATGAATGAATAAACTCTCTTCATTGTCTGTGCCACCAACATTTGGGTCTTTATTATTTACAGTGAGGAGTAATAACTTATAATTATTATTTACAGTGAGGAGTTAGTAACTTATAAAGTGGCCACAACTTATCGGCCGGGCTTGCCACAGAAAATCTCACAAATTTTTTCAGGAATCTTCTGCCTCACTCCCTGGACACGAGCAGTCTTCATGTTCTGATATATCGTTTTTTTCCCCCCCAGCTTAATGAGATATAATTGACATAGAACATTTTGGTTTCGGTGTGCAGGATAATTTGATACATGTACATATTGCAAAATGATGGCACGGTTACAAATATTTTTTCTTGTGACAGCATCCCGTCCCCCACCTCTTGCAACGACCCATCTGTTCTCTGCATCTATGAGTTCAGGTTTCTTTTAGCTATCGCACGTAAACAAGATCATATTTTATTTGTCTTTCTCTGTCTTATTTCACGAAGCCCTGAAGGCTCACCCATGTTGCAAATGGCAAGATTTCCTTCTTTTTATGGCTGAGTGATATTCCATTATGCATATATGCCATATGTTCTTTACCCATTCAGCTGTCAATGGACACTTCCGTTGTTTCCGTATCTTGGCCATTGTAAATAATGATGCAACGACCACGGGGGTGCAAAGATCTTTTCGAGACAGTGATGTCGTTTCCTTTTGAAATACAGCCAGAAGCGGAACGGCCAGGTCATAGGGCAGTTCTAGTTTTAATTTTTTCAAGGGATCTCCATACTGTTTTGATAGTTGCTGCACCAGTGTGTATTTCCAACAATAGTGCACAAGGGTTCTCTTTTCTTTACATCCCCCCCAACACTTGTGATCTTTTGTCTTGTCTTTTTGATAGTAGCCATTCTAACAGGTGCGAGGTCCTATCGCAGCATGGTTTTGATTGGCATTTCCTTGATGAAGAGTGATATGGAGCCCATTTTCGTGTACCATCTGTACGTCTTTGGAGAAATGTCTATTCAGTTCCTCTGGGCATTGTTAAGTCCAATTGTTTATTTATTTTTTATTGTTGAATGGTATGAGCTCTTTATATATTTTGGATTTTAACCCCTTATCAGATATTCGATTTGCGAATATTTTCTCCCATTCCAAAGGTTGACTGATACCTCGTTTCTCGAGCTTATGCGTTGGTTGCTTTTCCTGCCGACTTGAGATGGCATTCCAGTCTACCTATGGGAGAGGCAGCCCCCCGCCTGGGAAAAGAGAAGCTGAGAGTTTTCTTCATCCATGGATGGGGGCTGGGCGGAGACACAGGCACCCAGGTTCTGCTCTGCTCTCTGTAGAGAAGTCTGGTAGGAGGACCCGCAGGCAAGCCGGGTTGAACGTTTCGTGTGAGTCACAGGCCATGATGGACAGGAGCTAGAGACACTCTGAGACCACAGAGACCACTGACTGATAGAACCGGAGAGCAAAGGAAAGGCACACTGGCAGAAGTGGGAAGGGGACTTGGGACAGATAGGTGGGGTGGCCCCACACTTACGGGTGACCAGCACGCACCGGGTCACTCCTGAACAACAGGCTTTTACCTGCCTCTGAGTCATGACTTGAAGCAGCCATATCAGGCTGGACATTGATTTATCGCCCAAACGCTCATTACCTATGAAGGTATCGGGGGACAGAACTGTCCCAGACGTCGGGTCAAAGTTACATACACCCCATGTGGCCCTTGAGCTAATCCATCTAGCATCCTCCAAGTGAGGCAAACAGTTAAACAAGCAGTTGCAACAAAACATGGAGGTCGCCAGTCTAGAAGAGGGATGAGACGTCGTGGGTGGACGCAAGGAGACAACCCAGCCAAATTCAGGTTCAGGGACAACTTGCTGCAGGAAATGACATTTGCACTGACACCAGAGGGATGAGCGGGAGGGGAAGTGCTCCAAGCAGAGGTGAGAGCATTTGGCGGAGAGGAAGAGACAGATTTCCGGGAACAGGAGGGGCCTGTGGAGCAGGAGAGGGGCAGCAGGAGGGGCGTGAGGGGAAGCGCAGCCCGAGACACAGGCAGGGGCCTCGTCAGCTGGGCAGGGAGTTCACGGTTTATCTCAAGGGCAGTCGCTAACAGGAGGAACGACACGATCAGATCTGCCTTTTAGTGGGCCCTCACCCACGTTTTGTCTTGGATGTATCTCTAAACTGCTTTTCCAAGGTCTTCTTGGGGGGGCGGGGCATAAAGGGAAAGGGGACAGCACCAATAAGGCTCCAAACATCCGTTCCTTATAACATCCACGTGCGGCAGAAGGGAAGCCCGACCCGTGGGTTTCGGAGGCACATGCACCTCAACCAACAGCCCCCTCTGCACAGCTGTGCGGTGTTCAAGACGCCGTTGGAACACTTTCTGTAAATCTTTTACACTCTGTTTTTCCTCGAAGGAGGAAGCCTGGTCATCAGCATGCGATTAGCTTGCAAAGAGGCATTTTCCAGACTCGACTCAGGAGGCTTGGCCCGGCTCTCTCCCGGCCAGGATGGCTGTGGCCCCCCGAGGATACATCCGTCACCTCTTTCTTCCTCTTCTGACACCGTAACGCGTGAGAGGGACGTTATCCCAGGATGCTGTCAGAATCAGAAAAGAAGACTGTACGTTGGGGCGCCTGGGTGGCTCAGTCCGTTGAGCATCCGACTTCGGCTCAGGTCCTGATCTCGCGGTTCGTGAGTTCGAGCCCCGCATGGAGTTCACCGCAGTCGGTGCAGAGCCCGCTTGGGATTCTCTGTCTCCCTCTCTCTCTGTTCCTCCCCCACTCACTCTCTCTCTCTCTCTCTCTCTCTCTCAAAGATAAATAAAAAACATTAAAGAAGAAGAAGAAGAAGAAGAAGAAGAAGAAGAAGAAGAAGAAGACTGTTCCTTGAGCCTGGTAGCCAAAATAGTACATTCAGCCAGGGTCTTCTGGACCAAGACAGAGGACGAAGAAGGGCAGGGAGTGGATTTTCATTCCCATGACTTGGCCTCCGTGACATTTCTAGGTTTTAAATATGACTAAGTCATCATCATCGGGGGTGGAGGAGGAGATTATCAGCGAGAGTAATGATCTAAGGGGGCATCTGACAATAACGGCCATCAGTCAACCAGTTTACGAGGTGACAGGTCCGGGGCTAAGCATCTCACGTAAATTGTCTCACCTTATCCTCGCGATAACCTTGTGAGATAGCCGATATCATTGTTCCTATTTTACGGATGTGAAAACTGAGGCCCAGAGAGGTGAACAGCCGCTGATACTGTTGGGAGGGTTTGAACTCAGGCCATCTCACTGGAATGTCCACAATATGCTAGGTCCAGGGGAAATCCGTTCCTTAGGGACCTGTAGCAAGTTGGTTCCAATCCCCCTCCCCCGTCCCCCTCCAGGCCTTAGGTTCTGTGCTGCTCAGCATAGGACAGAAATCTGCCTGCTTCCCCAAGCATTTCTCCCTGGTGAACTCCCCTGTTGGAGCCACAGGGCTGAGCCAAGAGAGGTCCAATCACCTGGGCCAAGTTTTCATTAAAATGTGTGCGTGTTTGGGGGGCTTAATGATTATTTTCAGTCCCGGTTCCTGCTTATTTGGTTTGGGTTTTGCACGATTAATTAGGAGCCTAAATTAATGAGAAGGGAAACACGTGTCCAGCTGGTCCTCCCAGATGTTCCTGGAAACAAACTCTCCAATTTGCACAGCATGACAGTGTAAACATGACTTGGGGATCTCGCTCTGAGCTGGTTCAGTACCCAGCACTCCTGGCGGTGAGGAACGGGTCTTGCCTGGCGCGTGAGCTTTCCCAGGTCTGAAATAATGTCTATCCTGTGCTTGCTGATACGGTTCTCCGTGGTCCTGCAACAGCACGGCCACAGTTAGACTTCCTCGTCTGAGTCCTGGGAAGCAGGAAGTCTCGGCTCAGAGCAAGAGATGGGAAGGAAGGAAGCGAGAATGAAAAAAGGCACTCCTGATAAAGACGGAGGACAAAAAGTTCTCCAAATTTCCGTGGTGATGTCACTGTCACAGGCAGCCACGGGTACAGGAGTCCAGTTTTCCTTTCCATCCTATCCCTGCCTCCCTTTTATCTTTAGGATGAGAACAGACCGATCCCTCGATGCCAGTTACCTCCGGTGTGGGGCGGTGACTGAATGAAACTAAATCAGAATCCATTAGGATCATCTGGTGTATGGCGTGAAATGCCATCAGGGGACCCTCCCCGTCTGTGGCCTCCACTCACAAGAGAAATGTCACCTGTATTGAAGTGGACAAAGCTAGGAAGTCCAAGAAGGTCAGGGAGCTTTACGCTGTCTCTCTTTGAAGGTATTGGGCACCTATTCTGTGCAGGTGCGAGACCCTAGGGCTGGGCAATGAACAAGGTAAGTATGATGGCCATCCTCAAAGAGCTTACAGTCTGGCTGTAACTCCTTCATCCGTCACAAACCTGACCAAAGACACTGACACAGTCCAGAAGCTCCCGTGGGCAGACACATAACCTGAATATTATTCAGCCTTACAAATTCATCTGGGAAAGGTAAATTATAATCACCATGAGATGGCCTATATACCTGTAAGAATGATATGCCTAAAAAGGAAGGCTTTACCTAAAATGTAAATTCCCTTTACTTAAACAAGGAATGGAATTCTGATGCATCCTACAGCATGGATGAACCTAGAAGACATCATGCTAAACGAAAGGAGCCAGACACAAAAGGACAAACATCGTATGAGGGACCTACGGTGGTCAAATTCATCATAGAGACAGAAAATGGTCGCGAGCCACGCCTGGAGGGGGAGGGGCCTGGGGAGTCCGTGTTTCTGGGGTCCAGAGTTTCAACTGGGAAAGATAAAAAAGTTCTGGAGATAGACAGTGGTGATGGCTGCACAACACTGCGGGTGTATACTTACCCAACTGTATACTTACAAATGGCGCAAATGCTAAATTTTCTCACTGGACACAGTCCCTGGATGGAGGGGCAAGGTGAGATCCCCCTCTCTGAACAATCTCCCGCTCTGTATCCCCGCTGCCCGTCCCTTATTCAAGTCAGACCATCACTGATACGCAAAGCACTCGTTCAACAAATACCAGCGACGCATTCCCAACACTGCTGTAGGCGCTGGGAATGCGGAAGTAATCCGGAAGTAATCCGACAGAGAAGGCCCTGCCCTCAGAGGCTTACCTTCTAGTGTAAATCAGCCAATGAGCAGGTAGATGGCAAACCCCGCCCCCGACATGCTCCCTCGTGGCCCCATTTACGCTTAACCCTTTAAGTGTATACCACTTTTTTGTCCTCTTTAAACTTAACTTTTATCGCATCTAACGTAATACCTTATGTTACCAATTTTTCCAGTGTGCCTTTATCTGTCCTCTAGAATATAAGCCCTCTTACAATGATTTTGTTGGGGTAACCCTGAGCCTAGATTGAATACTACCTGGCACATAGTAGTCAGCAATATATGTGTAAAATAAATACAAGTAAACAAAAATATTAAAAGGATAATTTTTGATTATTATTATTTTTCAATAGATTTTTTTTTTAAGATTTTATTTTTAAGTAATCTCTACACCCGACGTGGTGCTCAAACCCACAACCCCAAGGTCTAGAGTTGTCCACTCCACCCACTGAGGCAGCCCCCGGTCCTCCCTGTCAAAAATACTTTAAAGGAAAGAAACAGTGCTCTGTGAAGCATTGGAATTTATAGAGAAAAAAACAAGATAAAATAACTTGGGGTGTAAGATTTTGAATTAGATGATGCAGGATTTTTTTTTTAATAACCTTTGAACTGGTACTGGAGGGCAAGAAAGAGATTTCTGTGGAACCATCTGCAGGTAGGGGAACCCACAAATGCAAAATGTCTGGTGGGAGGAAACCCTTCATGTGTTGAGGGAATAGGAAAAAAACCCCAATGTGGCTGTGGTGTAGTGAGCAAAGGGAAGAGTGATGCCAGGTGATGTCACAAGCGAGCAGGGGTCAAGGTCCTGGGACACCTCACAGGCCATGGGAGGAAATTACATTTTATTCTAAGTGTGATAGAAAGGCACTTTTTGGAGTAAGATAGTTTTGTTTTGTTTTGTTTTTTTAACATTTTTTAAAGTCTATTTATTTTGAGAGAGAGAGACAGAGAGAAGAAACACAAGTGGGAGAGGGGAAGAGAGAGAGGGAGAGAGAGAACCCCAAGCCATCTCTGCCCTGTCCACGCAAAGCCCAGTGTGGAGCTCGATCTCATGAACCGTGAGATCAGGACCTGAGCCGGAATCAAGAGTCCGATGTTTAACCGACTGAGCCACTCAAGCACCTCTTAAATATTTTTTTAATTAATTAATTAATTTTGAGAGAGAGAGAGAGAACGAGTGGAAGAGGGGCAGGTAAGATAGTTATTTTTTGGTTACGTTACAACATACATAAAACTCAGCATTTTAGCCATTTTTTAAAAAAATTTGTTTATGTTTATTTGTTTTTGAGAAACAGAGTCAGACAAAGCATGAGCAAGGGAGGGGCAGAGAGAGAAGGAGACACAGACTCCAAAGCAGGCTCCAGGCTCCGAGCTGTCAGCACAGAGCCCGACGCGGGGCTCGAAGTCACGAACCGCGAGATCATGACCTGAGCCGAAGTCGGACGCTCAACCGACTGAGCCACCTAGGCGCCCCTAGCCATTTTGAAGTGTACATTTCAGTGGCGTTACACACATTCACCTTTTTGTACAACCATCACCACCATCCATCTCCAGAACTTTTCCGTTGTCCCAAACTGAAACTTGGAACACAGATTACAAGTGTGCATTACCCCTCTTCCCTCACCCCCTAGTAACTGCTCACAGTTTTATGAATTTGCTCACTGTCTCTATGAATTTGACTACTCTAGGTACCTCGGATAAATGGCATCATACAATATTTGTGTTTTGTGCCTGGCTTTTTTCATGTCGCGTAATGTCTTCAAGGCCCCATCCATACTGTGGCTTGTATCAGAATCTCATTCCCTTTTAAGGCTGAATAATATTCTATGGTAGGTATGTACCACATTTTGTTTATCTCTCTTTCTGGTGATGAATATTTGAGCTGTTTCCACCTTTTGGCTGTTGTGAGTAACGCTGGTATGAAAATAAGTGTACAAATATCTCTTTGAGGCTCTGCTTTCGATTCTTTTGGGTGTATGCCCAGAAGTCGAATTGCTGAACTATAGGGCAATTCTGTTTAATTTTGAGGAACTGCCCCAATGCTTTCCACAGTGGCTAGATCATTTTACATCCCCACTAGTAATGCACTTGGGTTGCAATTTCTCTCCGTCATCACTACACTTGTTACTTTCTGTTTTTTCAAAAATAGCCACCCTAATGGGTGTGGGGTAAGACCTCATGGTGATTTTGATTTGCATTTCATAATAATTCATGATGTTGAGCATCTTTCCATGAGCTTATCAGCCATTTGCATATCTTCTTTGGAGAAACTTCTATTCGAGCCCTTTGCCTGTTTTTAAACTTGGTTTGGTGGTGTTGTTGTTGAATTGTAGGAACTCTTTATATATTCTGGATATGACTCCCTTCACAAATATATGTTTTGCAACCTTTTTCTCTGATTTTGCTCGTTGCCTTTTCACTCTGTTGATAGTATCATCTGATGCACAAAAATTTTTAATTTTGATGAAGCCCAATTAATTTATCTATCTTTTCTTTCTGCTACCTGTGCTTTTGATATCATATCAAAGAAATCATTGCCAAATTCAATGTGTCCTTGTTCTTTTCCTTTATGCTTTCTTCTAAGAGTTTTATACTTTTGGCTCTTACATGGAAGTCTGATCAATTTTGGACTAATTTTTGCATGAAGTCTAAAGGAAGAGTCCAACTGCATTCTTTTGCAGGTGGATATCCAGTTTTCTGTTTGTTGAAACAATCGTCTCGTTCCCATTGAGTGGTTTTGTCACCCTTACAGAAAATCTTGTAACCATACATTTGAGGGTTTTTCTGGACTCGCTCTTCTTTTCCATTGGCCTCTCTGTCTTTATGCCAGTGCCACACTGTTTTGTTTATGGTAGCTTCGTAGGAAGTTCTGAAATGAGGAAGTTAATACCTCCAACTTTGTTCTTTTTCAAGATATTTTGGCTCTTCAGAGTCCCTTGATATTCCATATGAATTTTAGGATGGAGTTTTCTGTTTCTGCAAGAGCATAGTTAGGATTTTCATACAGTTTCATCAAATCTGTAGATTACTTTGGGTAGTGTTAATATCTTAACAACATTGAGTCTCCCTGTCCAAACACTGGATACCTTCTTTTGATTGATTGATTTTTTAATTTTTTTGTTTGTTTGTTTGTTTTTGTTTTTTGTTTTTTGTTTTTGTTTTTTTTTTTTTTTTGAGAGAGAGAGAGAGCGAGAGAGAGCACGAGCAGGGGAGTGGCAGAGAGAAAGGAGGACAGAAGATCTGAAGCAGACTCAGACGCTTAACTGACTGAGCCACCCAGGCACCCCTCTTCTCTTGATTTATGCCCTTAATTTGTTTCAACAGTGTTTTCACATCTTTTACCTCCTTGGTCAAATTTAAGTATTTTCCTATTTTTTATGATTTATTAATGGGATTGTTTTCATGATTTCCTTTTCAGATTTATCATTGTTAGCATATAGAAAAGAAACTGAATTCTGTGTGTTGGTCTCATATCCTACAACTCTGCTGAATTCATTGATTAGTTCTAACAAGTTATTTGTGGGGTCGTTTTGGTTTTTGATACATAAGATCAGGGTTTCTGTGAGCTGAGATTATTTTACTTCTTCTTTTTCAATTTGGGTATCTTTTATTTCTTTTTCTTGCCTAATTGCTCTGGCTGGAACTCTCTGTACTATGTTGAAAATTAATGGCAAAAGAGGGTGCCCCTGTTTCGTTCCTGATTTAGAGGAAAAACTTGAAGCCTCTCACCATTTAGTATGATCTTTGTTGTGGGCTTTTCACATATGACCTTTATTGTATTGAGGTAGTTTCCTTCTGTTCGTAATTTGTTGAGTGTTTTTTGTCATGAATGAGTGCTGAGTTGTGTCAAATGCTTTTTCTGTATTGATTGAGATGATCATGTGTTTTTTCCTTGTATTCTGTTAATGTGGTGTATTACATTGATTGATATATCAATGATACGAACTAAACTGGCATTCCAGGAATAAATCTCACTTGGTCATGGTATATAATCCTTTTGATACACTGCTGGATTCCATTTGTTAGTATTTTTTGAAAACTTGTACATCAGTATTCATAAGGAATATTGATCGGAAGTGTTCTTTTCTTGTTGTGTCTTTGTCTTTGATGTAAGGTTAATGCTGGCCTCATTGAATTAGAAAGTGTTCTCTCCTCTTTGTAATTTTGCAAGAGTTTAAGAAGGATTGGTGTTAATTCATTTTTTATTGTTGGATAGAAAAAGCCACTGAGTTATTTGGTCCAGGGATTTCCTTTGTTGGGATGTTTTTGATTACTGATTCAATCTCCTCATTACTTATAGGTCTACCAAGGCTTTGTATTTCTTCACGATTCAGGCTGGCAGGATTGCATGTTTTTAGGAATTTGTGCATTTCATGGAAGTTATCTAATTTCTTGGCTTATAATCCATCATCCTTTCTTACAGTCTTTTCCACCCCAAAAATCAGTAGTAATATGCCCACTTTCATTTATTATTTTAGTAATTTGAGTCTTTCCCCTTTTTACAGAGTCGACCCACCAAACCGTTTCTCAATTTTATTTTCAAAAACGAACTTTTGGTTTAATGGCTTTTCTCTATTTTCTGATATTTGTATAACCACCTAGTCCACTTTTGGTTACTGTTTGCATGGAATATTTTTTCCACCACTTCACTGTATCCTAGTTATGTCTTTAGATCTAAAATGAGTCTCTTGTAGATAGCTTCTAGTTGTATCATGGTTTTGCATCCATTCTTCCCACCTATGCCTTTTGATTAGGAAGATTAATCCATTTACATTTAAAATAATTACTGGGGCACCTGGGTGGCTCAGTCGGTTGGGTGTCTGACTCTTGATCTCAGCTCAGGTCAGGATCCCGAGATTGTGGGATCAAGCCCCATTTCAGGTTCTGCGCTGAGTGTGGAGCCTGCTTGAGATTCTCCCTCTGCCTCTTTCTCTTTCACCCTCTGCCCCACCCCCCTACTTGTGCTCTCTCTCTCTCTCTCTCTCTCAAAATAAAAAATAAAAATAAGGTAACTACTGATAAAAAGAAGACTTACTTTTATCATTTTGTTATTTGCTTTCTGTGTCTTATTAGCTTTTTCGTTCATTTCCTTTGTTGCTGTCTTCTTTGTATTTAGCTGATTCTTTGTAGTGGTGCATTTTGATTCTCTTTAAATTTTCTTTTATGTATATTTTATAGATAGCTTCACGATGGTTATCACGGAGGTTACATATCACATCTTAAAGTTATAGCAATCTATTTTGTGTTAATACCAACTTGATTTCAATGGCTTACAAAAACTCTACTCCTTTACAGCTCCATCCCAACTTCATTTTATATTTCTGACGTCACGCACAAATTTCATCTTTGTGTATTGTGTATCCATTAACATAGTTTTTTTTATGCCTTGGTCTTTTAAATCATTTAAAAAGTAAAAAGTAGAATTACAAACCATAATTACAATAATACTGGTTTTATATTTGCCGGTGCATTTACTTTTCCCAGAGATCTTTATATCATCATATGGTATGGCTGTGAGGCTAACATCTTTTTATCTCAACCTGAAGGACTCCCATTAGAATATATTTAGTGCAGGTCTATTGGCAATGACCCCTTTGGCTTTTGTTTATCTGGGAATGTCTTAATCTCACCTTCATTTCTGAGGAACAATTTTACCAGATACAGAAGTGTTTGTTAACAGGTTTTTGTTTTTGTTTTTCCAGTCAGCATATTAAATATAACATCTCATTGCCTTCTGCTGAGTAATTGACCAATAATCTTTGGAGGATCCCTTGTACATGATGAGTCACTTTCCTCTTTGTTTCCAAGACTCACTCTTTATCTTTTTCTTTCAACAGTTTTATTATATGTCTAGATATATATCTCTTTGGGGTTATCTTACTTGGAGTTCATTGAACTTTTTCAACTTGTATTCCATTTATTTCCTCAAACTTGAGAACTTTTCAGTCACTATTTCTTCAGAAGTTCTCTTGCCCTTTTTCTCTATCTTCACCTTCTGGGACTCCCATAATGCATATATTGGTGTAGTTTGTGAGTTCTTAGTCTCTATTCACTTCTTTTAATTCTTTTTTTCTTTCTGCTCCTCAAACGCAATACTTTCAAATGTCTTATTTTCAAGTTTGCTTATTCTTTCTGTTTCCTGCTTAAGTATGCTATTCAATCCTTTTGTAAAATTTTCAAGGGTCTATGGAGGCCAATATGGCAGAGAGACAGGGGGATCCATATGTCCCGTGTCTCTCAAACAAAGAAGTGTAGAAGCCATAGGACTTTGAACACCAGAGCCTGGGAGGAAAAGAGGCTGAATCTACTAGGAAGAAAATGGGAAAGCTGGAAAAAAGATAGGGCTACTCCAAGGAACAAATCAAAGCACACCTGGTGGAGGGTACAAAATATTACTACGAGTAGGGTAATAAAATAACCAAAGTCACAACAACAGAGAGCAAGTAACAATCCCCCCAAAAAAACACCTCCTGAAGGGCCAGGCCCCGGACAGTGTATGACCCTCCTTTAATATAGCAGTGCTCACAGGTGCAGAGCACAAAAGCTTTTAAAATGCATGAGGGACAGAAAAACAGCCAAAATGACAAAATGGAAGAATTCTCCTCAAAAGAAACTCCAGGAAGTAGAGACAGCTAATGAATTGATCAAAACCGATTTAAGCAATATAGCGGAACAAGAATTTAGAATAATAGTCATAAAATTAATCGCTGGGCTTGAAAAAAGCATAGAGGACAGCAGAGAATCTATTGCTACAGAGATCAAGGGACTAAAAAACAGTCATGAGGAATTAAAAAATGCTATAAATGAGGTGCAAAATTTTTCAATTCACATGTTATAATTTTCAGCTCCAAAATTTCTGTTTGGTTCGTTTTTATAATTTCTTCTTTTAATTCACATCCTAATTTTATTCACATATCATTTTCCGAATTTTCTTTAATATTTATCTGTGTTTTCCTTTTAGCTCTTTGAGAATATTTAAGATAGTTCATTTAAAGTCTTTGTCTAGTAAACCTGATGTCTTTGGGGTCTTTTTCTGCTACTTTACGATCTTTGAATGGACCATGTTTTCCTTTTCTTTGTGTGCCTTGTGCTTTTGTTGTTGTTGAAAATTTGTCATTTTTAAAAATGTTTATTATTTTTGAGAGAGAGAGAGAATGTGAGCAGGGGGAGGGGCAGAGAGGTGGGGGGGGCGGGGACAGAGGATCTGAAGTGGGCTCTATGCTGATAGCAGTGAGCCTGATGTGGAGCTCAAACTCCCAAACCATGAGATCATGACCCGAGCCAAAGTCGGACGCTCAGTTGACTGAGCCACCCAGGGCCCCTGAAAATTGGCCATTTTTAAAAGGAGCCTTCTCTCCCTATCTTTGCAGACTAGGTGTGACAGAGAAGTCCTTCACTAATTAGCTAGGCATTTTCTGAGCTTAAGGAGAAAGTTTAAGGTCTTTTCAGATCTTTTCTGGGCATGAGTCTTTCCTGGACCTGTGTGCCTATTTTGAGTCCCCTGTATACAGACCTGCCTTTAAATGTTTCTATTTCCCATAGAGTCTCTCCCCAACTGCTCCTGGGGGGTCTTGGATGGCCTATTGTATGTCTCTACCCATGATTCCTTGCTCCAAATGTCTACAGTCTTAGTCTCCCTCCAGCGTTCCCAAGTAGTACCCATTGCTTCTTCCCACCTGAGATTCACGTTAGGTGAAATGACGTTGTTCAGGCATCCCTAGACAGGTGAGAATGTTGCCAACGAGGACTGCTCTGCTGTCTCCAATTTGAGGGAAGGAGTTGGGCTGCTGATTTCTCCAGAGCAAGACCACGCTTCTCCGGGGAAGGGGTAAAACAACGGCAAGCAAAAATGTCACACGCTTTTCTAAGTGTTTGGCATGTGTACAGTTGGGTACGTGTCTTAACTGGGTACTCCTTTGATTGCTGTAGAACTTTGACTATTTTCCAGAGCTCCTGTAAGGTTACTCTAGCAAGTGTGTGGCTGTGTTTTGGTTTGGGTTTGGTTTCGTTTTTAACATCTCCATGGGGACCATGGGTTTGGAGCTTCCCGGTCTGCCTGTTTGCCCACGCCAGCTTCACAAAGACTGTGAATCAGGCTTTGCTGAAAAAAAAAAAAATCACAGACATCTCAGGAAGACGCTAGTCTTTCCAGTAGAAAGTCTAGTAGAAAGACTCGACCGCGTGAGTTTATTTGAACTTGGGCCTCAATAAGACATCGATTAAAGTGAATGTTGGCACCAAAATGAAGGCAAAGAAGAGTAGGGATAAAAGACTCAGGGGGGAATGGTTTGTCCCATGGACTACTGAAGCATTTTTAAAATAGTTTAACTGAGGTGTAATTGACTTGCAATAGATTGTCCACCCAAGCGTACGATCCGATAATTCTCACACACGTTTGCATCTACGAAAGCAACGCCACCATCAAGAAGACAAACATCTTCCCATACTAAAGTTTCCTCCTGGTCCTTCGAAATTCCTTCTATCTTTTTTCCCACCTCCCAATCCCCACCATCCCCAGGCAACCAGTGATCTGCTTTGTCTCACAGCAGATTCACTTACATTTTCCAGAACGTGGTAATAATGGAATCGAACAATGTACTCTTTCCATCTTCCTTCACTCAGCACGATTATTTTGAGATTCCGCTATGTTGCAGCATATATCAATAATCAGCCCTCTTTCTTGCTGAGTAGTATTCTATTACATGGAGATGCTACCGCTTTCTTATCTGTTTATTTGTTGATAGGTAGTTGGGTGGTATTTAGTTTTGAACCATAACACATAAAGCTGTAATGAACATCTCGGGACAAATTTCTGTGGAGCTATAACCTTTCGTTTCTCTGGGGCAAACGGGAGTGGACTGACTAGGCGATAAAATGGGTATTCATTTAACTTTTTAAGAAACTGCCAGACTGTTTTACAAAGTACAGACACCATTTTATACTCCCACCAACGGTGAAAGACAGCTGATTTCATTCCTCTAAATCCTCAGTAACATTTTATCTGTTCAATCTTTTTAATTTTTGCCATTTTAATAGGTGTGGTAGTGGCATCTCGTTGTGCTTTTAATTTGCATTCCCAGATGGTTAGTGATGGTCAGTGTCTTCTCACGTGCTCGTTTGCTTTCACGCAATCTTCTTTGTCTGTGTCCACTCAAGTTTTTCAGCCATTATTTGCTGGGTTGTTTGCTTTTTTCTTTTTTTAATTTATTTTTGAGAGAGAGAGAGAGAGAGAGAGAAAACAAGCAAGGGAGGGGAAGAGAGAAGGGGACAGAGGATCCAAAGCAAGCTATGTGCTAACAACAGAGAGCCTGATGTAGTACTCGAACTCAAAAACCGTGAGATCATGAACTGAGCCGAAGTTGGATGCTTAACTGACTGAGCCACCTGGGCACCCCACTTTTGTTTTCTTATTATTGAGTTTTGAGGGTGTGACTGTATGTGCATGTATGTATGTGTGCACTCTGGATAAAGTTCTTTATCAGATATATAATTTCCAAATATTTTCTCCCATCATATCGTACCTTTACACTCTGTTAACAGTGTCTTCTGAAGAGCAAAAGTTTTAAATTTGGATAAAATTCTGTTTGCTATTTTATGGATAATATTTTTGGTGGCGTATCTAAGAAATCTTTGAGTAACTTAAAGTCAAAAGATTTAGCCTATTTTTTCTAGGTCTTTTATAGTTTTACATTTTACATATAGATCTAAATTCATTTTGAGTTCAATTTTTTAAAGGATTTCTTTTTTAGACATTTATTTTTTGATATATATATATATATAGAGAGAGAGAGAGAGAGAGAGAGAATGAAAGCAGGGGAGCAGCAGAGAGAGAGGGGAACAGAGGATCCAAAATGCTGTTAGCACAGAGCCTGATGTGGGGCTTGAACTCACGAACCATGAGATCATGACCTGCGCTGAAGTCAGATGCGCAACCAACTGAGCCACACAGGTGCCCCTCAAGTTAAATTTTTTAATAGGTTGCAAAAAAATGGATCACAGTTCTTCTTCTTCTTCTTCTTCTTCTTCTTCTTCTTCTTCTTCTTCTTTTTCTTCTTCTTCTTCTTCTTCTTCTTCTTCTTCTTCTTCTTCTTCTTCTTCTTCCTTCTCTTCTTCTTCTTCTTCTTCTTCCTTCTTTTCTTCTTCTTCTTCTTCCTTCTTTTCTTCTTCTTCTTTTTCTTCTTCTTCTTCCTTCTTTTCTTCTTCTTCTTCTTCTTCTTCTCCTCCTCCTTCATCTTCTTCATCTTCTTCATCTTCTTCATCTTCTTTGTCGTCGTCTTCTTTTTGCATACGGCAGTTCAATTTTTCTACCACCATTTGTTTAAAAGACTATGCTCTCTCAACCAAATTGCCTTTGCACCTTTGACCACATATGTGTGTGTCTACTTTTGCACTCTCTAATCCGTTGCTTTCACCTATTTGTCTATCTCACACCAAAACTGCTTCTCTTGATTACTTAGCTTTAAAAAAACAAAACAAAACAAAACAAAAAAAAAAGCTTATTTATTTTGAGAGAGAAAGAACACGAGCAGGAGAGGGGCAGAGAGAGAGAATTCTAAGCAGGCTCCACGCCATCAGCACAGAGTCCAAGGCGGGTCTCAAACCCACAGATCATAACTTGAGCTGAAGTCAAGAGACAGATGCTCAACAGACTGAGCTACACAGGCGCCCCTTGATTACTGTAGCTTTTTAAAGAAGTCTTGCAATTAGGTAGTGTCAGTCCTTTGTTCTCTTGCATAGTTATTTTGGCTATTGTAGGTCCTTTGCATTTCCAGATGAATTTGAAAACTACCTTGTCGTCCCTTTTTTTGTTTGTTTTACAAAGTGAAAACTTGCTGGAGTTTTGATTGGGATTGCATTAAACCTCTATCTATAGATCTATAAATCAACTTGAAATGAAGAATATTGAGACTTCTCACCCATGAACATGGTATATCTCTCCACTTACTTACATCTTGTAAATTTCTTACAGCAATGCTTCATATAGTTTTCAGGGTACAGGTCTTTTTATCACACTGAAGTATTTTAAACAGAGGGTTGGTGTGGTCTACTTTAATTTCTAATGCAGGAATAAAGGGTTGGAAGAAGATGAGAGTGGAAACATGGAGACCAATTGGAGACTACAACATAGTCTAGGCAGGTGATGATGGTGGCTTGAACCAGTATGGTAGCAGTGGTGATGGTCAAAAGAGCTAATGTGAAATTAATTAGGCTGAATCATGTGGAATTACCTCTTTCTGTAGGTCAGAGAAGCTGTAATATTGGCAACTTCATATGGTTCAATCTAATATTTTGGAGATTAGTCAGGACTCAGGACCTTCTGGCCAATTAGATGCAGAGAACCAATGTAAGGGAAGAATCGAGAGTGGTACTCGGGTGCTGAACTCCAACAAATGAGCGGACGATGATGCCACATGTCCTCAAAGTGTAAAGACTACAGGATTGTAGGGCAATTGTGCAGCCTCATTCTCTTTGACTTTCTTTTTATTCCCAGTTCTCTTTTCTTTTTTTCTTTCTTTTCTTTAATGTTTATTTATTTTTGAGAGAGAGTGTGAGCAGGGGAGGGGCAGAGAGAGACACACACACAGAATCCAAAGCAGCCTCCAGGCTCCGAGCTGTCAGCACAGAGCCCGACGTGGGGCATGAACCCACGAACCGCGAGATCGTGACCTGAGCCCAAGTCGGACGCTTAACCGACTGAGCCACCCAGGCGCCCCCCAGTTCTCTTTGCTCTCTCTCCATCATCTTTCGCTTTGGGGGAAACACTATTATCACAGGGCTACATGTTTACTTTTAAACGTGTGTTTTTTCCCACCCAGCTCCCTGTCTGACATTTTAATGACTTCTGCTGGCTTAGCTTTTCTTGGGCACGGCACACAAAGAGAACATATTTTCTGTGCACGGTTTGAGGTTCGTGCATACTCCCTTGATTTTAATGCCATAGCAACATGCCCCTAACTTTTTATTTCTCTGAGCCCGGCCCTCATCTGGAAGGGTTCTGGGCCACATTTTCAAGCAATTTGGTGCCCATCACCGTGAGGCTCCTGCGTTTATGAAGGGAAGGCTCAGAACGCATGCTTGAGTTCATACTCAAATTACTATCCTAAATGACTCCATGGGGGGTTTCTTTTAGGGGTCACTGAGAGCCAGAGTGGAATGTTTTTCCTTCTTCATTTTATCCCAGGCCTTGAGGCACAAGGACCATAAATGCAGGTAATGTGTTTTATAGCCAGATTCTCTAGGTTCATTTTTCCACCTCTCTCGCCTCCCCCCGTGGTAGCCATGAAACACCACAGAGCTAGCTGGAGACTTCCTTTGTCCGATGCTGCTTCTACAAAGGCTGAGATTTGGGTGGCTAGGCAACATAGCAGGGTGCATCGGAGCAGCAGGAGACTTCCTGTCTGTGCCTCCTCCAGACATGTGTGATTGCCCTCAAGACCAATAGAGAGGTCCGTATTGGGAAAAAAGTGCATATCAGATAGTAAGCTCCCCCTCACTGGAGGTGTTCCAGAAGCGCACAGACACCTGCCTGACAAGGGTGTTGTAATTGGCGATCTATGCATCTGGCAAGTTGAGCGATAAACCATTAAATGTCCTCAGAACACAGACTTTTTTAGACTAAGATGTCCCTTCATTGCTTCAACAGATGTTAACTGAACACCTACTGTGGCGCTGGGAACTGCACCCTGAGAATACCTCCTGTGAACAGGGTGGACACGGGCCCTGCCCTTAAGGAGCTTGCGGTCTAATGAGAGTGACTATTAAATAATTTACAATGAGGTGATGGAAAGAACCGGCTGTCAGGTCTGAGGCCAGGGTCCTTGTTGTCCTTTTACAGGGTTATCTCAGAGATGCTTCCTGACCCTGGAGGGCCAAACTCCACTTTACAAATGACGAAATAAATGCAGGCTCAAAAAGGTTGCACAAATCCTAACTTACACAGCTGTCGCCTGCTAAAGCTGGAGCGACAGGCCAGACCTCTCCGTCTCCGGGGTCCACACACTTCACTGAACCTCTGGTTGAGACTCTTAGAAGACCAAGTTAGTTCTCAGGTCCTGAAGGCCCAGGTCTCGATGCACCCTACCCCCACTCTCACCTCGAGAAAGGTAAACAGTACAGGTCCACTCACTCTCTCTCTGCTCGCTCAACATACGAGCCCTCGGGGGCTTTCAAATAAAAACCATCTCTGGGCCTTACGCAATTACGTTGGCCAGCTCCAAAAAAAATTATAATAACACATCTTACCTAAAACTTGAGGCTTGATACTTGCCAGAACTCCCACCATGATGTTGAAGGTGAAGAACGGAAAAGGGAAGGGCAAGACGCTTTGTGAAGGCCCTACTGTGTGCTCAGCCTGGGAAGGGGGTGAGGGCCGGGCAGCCGGAGTGTGGTGCACGACTACAGCAAAAGATGTGCTTTTTGCCCCTGATGGACTTAAAATATCATGGCAGAGGGGCACCTGGCTGGCTCAGTCGGTTGAGCGTCCGACTCTTGATTTCAGCTCAGCTCCCAGAGTCGTGGGATCAAGCCCTGTATCAGGCTCCATGCCGAGCTTGAGATTCTCTCTCTCTCTCTTCCTCTGTCCTTCTCCCCCACTGTCTCTCTCTCTCTCTCCCTCTCTAAAATAATAATGCTAAAAAATTTCATTGCAGAGACACAAAGGAGGTGAGCTAAGGGTAGGCAAACAAAGAACCAAGGAAAAGACTAAGCCCATGGCATCGTGATAGGAGTTTTCAAATCCCGCCTCTTGCTGTGTGTCTTTGGACAAGTTCCTTTGTGTCTCTGAATTTCAAGTCTTCATCTGCAACAGCGCTGTCCAAAAGAACTTTCTGCAATGATGAAAATGTCCTACATCTTCAGTGTCCAACAGGGCAGGGCGTTAGCTCTTAGGAAAGGTGTTCCGTGTGATGAAGGACTGAATTTTTTTTTTACTTTTATGTGCTTTATGTACTGTTGTGGACTTACCTATTTTACTTTCATTTTTTTAATTTTTCATTATCTTAAATTTACATAGATACACGAGGCTAGTGGCGACCATACTGGCCAGCATAGATCTAGACCGTTAGGAGTTAAGAGTCTCCATCTATGTGGCATAATATGTGCGGAGGGAAGTCCAGAAATGTGCATTTTGCACCTGGAAAAAAGTAGTAGTGAAACACTTGGGCTCTGGGGCCAGGGCCCTACATCCCAGTTTCAACATACCTGCTTGTAAGGCCCTGGACAAGTCCCTTAGTCTCTGAGTGCCTCATGTCCTCGTCTGTAAAATGGGGATACTTACAGACCCTCATTCACCGGGTTGGTACCAAGATTAAGTAAGGTAATAGATGGGACTTTCTCAGAACAGAGCCTGATACTTGGTAAATGCTCAGCATGTGTAGCTGTTGTTTTTTGAATTTGTTACTTGTCCTTATTATTGGTGGCACCCAGCATTATTCAGCCTCCTGGAATCTCACCTTGTCCCCATAGCAAACCACTCCTCATCAGGGAGGCATCAGGAACAGCCACATTCTTTCGAAGGAGAGAGGGCCCGAGTGAATGAGGGGCAGACAGAGAGATGGAGAGAGAGAATCCCGTGCGGGCTCCACGCTGTCAGTTCCGAGACCAATGCGGGGCTCGAACTCACGAACTGTGAGATCGTGACCTGAGCCGAAGTCGGACGCTTCGCCGACTGAGCCAGCCAGGCGCCCCAGGAAGAGCCCTGTTCTTGCTCTCTGTTGCCAAAGCTGAAGGACGAAGGCTGAGTCCAAAGTCTAGGGGCACCCTCTATACCCAAAAAACATTTCTCATTTAGCAAACACTGAGAGTCTCTTCCTTTACCGCACCTGAGAAGACACGAAGAGAGTTGAATATCTTTACGGCATCAGCACCGTGGAGACTTGTGTCAAAGGGATTAAGACTGTTTTGGGGTTTCTAGATTAAATGTTAACTGCGGACCCACAAGGTAATATTTAAGATGAGACATTCAGATATGTTTATCTGGAAGATTGCTTTTTAAGGCTGTGAACAACATTCACATGGGCCCGGCACCTGAAAAGAACACAGAATTTCCTTCTTTTCCTTTCTTTGCTCATTTCCAATGCATTCGAGAAAGGAAAAAAAAAAAAAGAAAGAAAGAAAGAAAGAGAGAAAGAAATCCTTCCAGTATGGAAATCTGTTCTTAAATTGGTTTGGATTCAATTAAATTTAATGGTTACCATGGGATTTCTGTGTATGGGCAACTCCCCGTGGAGCCTCACTGATGTCACCAACTCAGTGTGTGACCGTGGGCAAGTACTCTCTCTTCTTTGGGCTTCAGTTTCCCCGTGAATTCAGCAGGGATTTGGGCTGGACTGGAGAGTGGTTCTTTAAAGACCTTTTCAACCCTGGGAGTCTAAGATTCAATGATACTCTTTCTTTTCAAATTGACAATATGACAGGGTCATAAAGGATTCATCATTCAACGGCATTTCCACTCTCCGGGCCCAGAAATGCACGGATCAGGAATCAAAACTTCAAATGCCTCCGGGAGCCGAGCGGGTCACAGAAAGGAGCGAACTAGGGCTGAATAAGAACTAAAGGGAACTGGCGAGCCCACACCCCGTCCCAAGGAGGCGGTTCCTCTGTGTCTCTGGCTGATGCGACCGCATGGGAACATCTGGGGACAGATCTTCCATGTTTTCCAAGCCACACCAGAAATCTGGATTTTTTTAGTCAGGCACCGGACTTTATATGTTGGCTCAAAAGGAAAAAGAAAAAAGAAAACAAACCCTTTGGGGAGCCAAGCTAAGACTATGTGGAAGAAGACAGACAGGTGGATACGTTCTCACCTCTCCCTCTCCAGCACCAGCTGTAGATGGTCGAACCCAAAGGGGCCTGACTCCAGGACAGAACTCGGAAGGGGATTTTTAAAAGAAATCGAGATATCAGGCGACTTCTTTTCATCAGGCTCTTTCTGCTAAACATCAGCACCATGACCTTTGGCCAAAACCAGCAAAGTCCACCCCGGACTAGAAACCGACAGTAAACACGACTCCGGCTGATTGCAGGGACTTGTCTCTCTTGCGTCAAGAGTTGACTTGCAGAGCTCTGTGTTGCGCTCCATCAAATTTCCAGGTAACTGGGGGCAAAATTTTGCTGGGTCATCTTGAATTCCTGGGCGGCCAAGCAATCAAGAAATTCCCACCGCTGAGTCATAGAATCGCGTTCCCGGAATGGCTGGGAAACAAACACCCGGGAGTGGTGTCCAGTTTCCATCGAAACCATCCCGGAGGTGGTGAGAGCGGGACCACCTTTCATTCCCGACCGTGGCAGCCTGTGTCCTTCCCAGCATGCACCACTCTCCACATTTTCAAGAATAGTTTTGTTTGCTGGCTATGGTCCGCGGCCTCCACCCACCAACATAGAAGCTCCGAGACAGCAGGGCCCCTGCCTGTGTGGTTCGCGGCTGTCTCCCAGCTCGTCTAACAGAACTGGGACAGTGGGGTTCCAGCTTTACGCTGTTAAATAATAAACTAATGAAATGACCATCCAGGCTATATTTTACCGTCTCCAGGAACGGGGAGCTATCACTTCCCCAAGGCAGGCCATTATTTCTTTGGACATTCTTGCCAAACAGAAAACTTTTCTAGGGGCGCCTCGGTGGCTCAGGAGGGTTAAGCGACTGACTCTTGATCTCAGCTCGGGTCATGATCTCGCGGTTCTGGAGTTCGGCCCCAAGTCGGGCTCTGAGCTGCCGGCGTGGGGGCCTGCTTGGGATTCTCTCTCTCCCTCTCTCTCTCCCTCCCCTGCTCGTGATCTCTCTCTCTCTCTCTCTCAAAAATAAATAAATAAACTAAAAAAAAAAAAGAACTTTCCTAAAACAGATCTGAATCTACATGCTGATCTCGTTAACCCCAGTTTTATCTCCGGGGTCGCACACAAACGAAGCGTATATTATCTTTCATCTCACGGGTTCCCAGATGTCTAAAGACCAGTGTCATTTCTCTTGGGGTCCTGCTTTCTCTTGTGGTACGAGGCAAAACCTGCACCTTCCTACCTTTTGATCCCTTAGAGGGGGAGAAAAACGGCTGGGGTTGGGAGAGAGGTGGGAAGCGGGGAAGGAGGTCAGTAAACCGCAAGTCCCGAATACGGGCCGGAGTTGAGAGCTTCACTGGCCCTGTTGCTTCTGGTGTGTATTTTCAAGCCAGGGGATTCCATTTGTTAAGATGCGTGTTTCGCATGGGGCGGCTGGGTGGCTCAGCCAGTTGGGCTCAGATCACGGTCTTATGGTTCGTGAGTTTAACCCCCTCATCGCGCTCTCGGCCGTCAGCACGAAACCCGCTTTGGAACCTCAGTCTCCCTCTCTCTCTGCCCCTCCCCCTGCGCACGCACATGCTCTCTTTCTTTCTAAAAAATAAACACTTAAAAATAAATAAATACATACATAAATAAATAAATAAAATGTGCATTCCTTGGCCACATTTGGACCTGTACGTTGAAAAAGAAGCCTGTGTCCTTGGGCCCAGCCGTATTTCCATGTGAACGTCACAGAAGGATCCATGAGTCACACTATGAAAGAGAATCTTGGGCCCTGCCGGCCTTGAGATTCCAGAACACCATGAAGGACACCAAGCACTGGGCCCAAGAACGGTGGATGCTGGCTTTGAATGAGCCACACCCCTGCAGTGTCCAGAGGAAAATTAATCTTTATGGAAAACAAGGCTATGCTTCTATTAACGGACCAAGCTCGCTAGTTATCTGACAGGGTCTGGACGGGAAGCAGGTTGGGAGGCCCAGCCAAGGCCCTCCCGAGACGAGGACATCAAGCTACATGCCCAGGCAGCACCCACAGAAGACTTTGCGTTCGCAAGGTCCGGTGCCCTGGCAGGGGCAACTTTTAAAACACCGGAAAGCCAGAGAAGAAGAAGAAGAAGGAGTAGCTAGGGTTCCATCAGCTAAGCCTCTTTACGAAGGAGAATGAAAACAACTGGATGTACAGCTGGAGACTGTATATGTCTGAATATTCGGCAAAGTCACTTTTCTCTAAAATTATTTATTGATAAGAGAGGGTTGGATTATACTGGAATCTGCTTGGAGTCTCTCGCGTTGTAAAAGGCTCTCTCAAATATTTTATTTTGAACAAACAGTACTATTTCAGGAAAACAAATTAGCCTGAAATAACCTCAGCCAGCTGGTTTGGGATGCTGAGAGAGGTCACCTGACAGAATCAATAAAGAAAGAGGGCAGAGACATTTGAAACAGATTTAGTCATTCTTCCTGAGGGTATGACTTTACAAGAACAAGTTTTGAATGTTGTTGTGCACAAGCCTTTGAACGATTGGTTCAAAAAGCAATATAGTAAGTTATTAGTACCAGGAGATCAGAAACAGTTCTTGTGCATTGGGATAAAATTTCCAATGACAGCATCATTCAAAGATTCAAAAAGTGGAGTATGTAGACATAAAGAAAGACAGTTTATAATGCTAAAAGGGCCAGTCCAGCAAGACGCAAAAACCATAAACATACATGCATCTAAAAACAGAGCCCCAACGTTTCTGATGCAAAAACTGATAGGATTGAAGGAAAAAAATAGATATTTCAGTAAGAATAGCTGAGGATTTAAATACCCCACTTTATACAATTGATGGAATGATTAGAAGATGAAGGAAATGGAAAACTTGAAGGACACTACGAACCACGAGACCTCCCAGACATCGCCAGCACACTCTGCCCCCAAACAACAGAGTAAGGCACATTCCTCTCAAGTGCACTTGGAACATTCTCCAGGATAGGCCATATGTTTCAGGCCATAAAATGAGTCTCAGTGAATTTAAGAGGATGGAAATCAGGCAAAGTATATTCTGTAGCCATGATGAAATAAAATTAGCAGTCAGTAATCAAAGGAAATTTGAAACATTTGTGAATATGTGGAAATTAACCAGCACTCTCCTAACCGAACAAAGGGCTAGGTTTGCACAAGAGAAACTCAAAAATACTTTGAGGTGAATTAAAATGAAAGCATACCATACCAAAGCTTATGGGATGGATGCAGCAAAAGCAGTGTTTAGAGGGAGAGTTATAGCTGTAAATACCTATATTTAAAGAAAAAAACAAAGGAAGCTTTCACATCAATAGCTTAAACTTTCATCTTTCAACAGCTTAAACTTTCCAGACACTGGAAAAGGAAGAGCAAACCCAAAGCAAGCAGAAAGATGGAAATAATAAAGAGTCAAGTGGAAATAAATTAGAGAATTAAAAAAAATTAGTAGAAAAAGTCAGTAAAAGTGAAGATCGGTTATTTGAAAAGATTAACAAAATTAACAAAACTTTACTGAGAATGACCAAGAAAAAAAGGGAGGAGATTTGAGTTACTAAAGCCAAAAATAAAGCAGGGGACATTATGACTTACCTTACAGAAAAAGTGCCTTTGTAGGTTTTGGCAAACTAGTTCTAAAATATATATGACAAGACAAAGGAATTCAAGGAGCCAAAATAATTTTCAAAAAGAACAAGGTTGGAGGACTCACGTTCCCTGCCCTCCAAGATTCAGGACAGGTATCAGATTTCTTGTGTGGCCATCTTGGATTCCCTTCAATCAGATCCCTCTGAATTCCCAAGGGAAACTGCAAACTTTCAGCAGGCACTCATCACACTGTATTGTGTGAGGCACTTCTTGAGGACACAGAGGACACCTTTCACTCTTATACCCCCAGAATCTACAAAAGATCAAAACAGAAAAGATAGTTAATAAATGTTATTTTACATGGATGGGTGAAGGATGGACGGATGGATGGATTGACGGATAAATGGATGAATGGGTGGATGGACGGAGACTGGATGGATGGATGATGGGTTTGGAATCCTTTACCTGTGTACAAATGAATGAGTCAGTGTGGTTTCTCAGATGGTTTACCACAGAAGAAACACTAAACTGGGAACACTGGACCTCCAGTTCTGTGATGAACACCCTATGTGATTTTAACGGAGTTACTTTCTCTGGTCCTCAATTCCACCTGGAAAGTGTGTGAGTTTTACTAGATGATCTCTAACCATCATCCAGATTTAGGTTCTATTACCCTGGGACGATGTAGATTCTTCAGGCCATGTCCAGTACCTTTAACATTTTATGGAATTGGCCTTTTAAAATCGAACTTGAAGGGGCACGCTCATTAAATGTTTCCAAGTGGTCAAACCCGCTGAGTACCTACAATAATCTATCTCTCTCAAAACATTTTGCACAACTGGAACTCAATGCCCTTTGAGCTCCTCTTGTGGAAAATGTACATGGCACTCCAGCAGCCGACACAACAAATTCTCAGCATAGATAATGTGTCACCCACAACACTGTCTGTCACTCTATAAACTAGCCCTAAATTCCATTTTCTGTTACTCATGGAAAAGACTATGTAATAGGCTTTATGGGGTGCCTGGGGTTTGACAGTCACATGAGTGAAAGAAAAGGGCAAAGGTGTTCTCCTTTGGTATTTAAAATCATGGGTCCCCCTGGAAACCTGGGAATTGTTGCTGATGTGCCATAGCAAAGGAAAGAACTGCTCTGTCTTTTTTTTTTTTTTTTGCCTCAGTTTTAAAGATAATCTAATTCGACATTGTATTATTTCTCAGATTTTATTTTTTTAATGTTTATTTCTTTTGAGAGAGAGAGAGAGCATGTGCAGGGAAGGGGAAGAGAGAGAGGGAAAGAGAGAGAATCCCAAGCAGGCTCTGCACTGTCAGCCCAGAGCCCAGCTAGGAGATCGATCCCACAAACCGTTGAGATCATGACCGGAGCCAAAATTAAGAGCCAGACGCTTAACCAACTGAGCCACCCAGGCGCCCCTCTCAGAGATTTTCTTAACACAGGGAAAAAAAAGGCTTGGTCTCATTTCAGAATTTTAACACATTTTACATTTTGACCAAGATATCTACTCTATTTCTCATTCTGATTCCAACCACAAGAGATTCGAGCAGGGCTCATTTTTCACCATCCTTGTCTGGACCAACATGGTGATTTAAATCTGATATTTGGACACAGACTCTTGAAATTACATAATTTATCCCACCTTTGCAGTAATATTAGTCAGTTTTGCATTAGAACATTTTCCAGGGGTGCTGAGGACCACAAAAGCTCCTCAAATAAAAGCATAACCCTTGTTAGTGCGGGAAAAAAGTCATCTTTCAGTTTAAGGAGTTGGCCACTTTTCCACTGGTTTTCTAGAATTCATTGTTCTTATTCTAGCAATGTTATAGTTAAGAACGTCTAGAGCTAGAATCTTCTTTTTACACAGCATCACTTTATAGTGATTTTGCAAAGTGTTTTTTCTTTCAGTCACTATAAGAAATTCTTACACATCACTAAAAACACCTACAATTTTTACACAAAGTGATTTTGGCTTATCATTTCTGTAATTTGATTTCTCACAGAGAAAGACAAAATGGGACCCTGGGCTAAAATGGGGGGGAAAATGTCTTTCTCTGACTTTCAAGGGAGCTCATCAAGAGGTTATTAGAAATCAACGGGCATGCATTCATTCAAGGATACAGACCCATTAATGAATGCCTCCATATATATTTGGTTGGTGGCCTTGGGACATATTTTCAGACTTCCAACTCCACCACACATCCCATACCAGGAGGGTAAGAATTTAGCTGGAGAGCGAGGTGAGCTCCCCAGTGCCTTCACACACCAGTGCTCTCACTGACCAACTCTGTGTCTGTGTACAAATTAAAGGAAGGGATGTGAGTATCTGGCTTCCTGGGAAATAAAAGGTCAGAGGGTTTATTAGAACCATCGAGCCTTGATCATCCAGATCCATGGAAAGGAGCAGTACCCCGGAACCCCAGGCGACACTGACAATCCCTCTGCAACAATTTGGAGTATTTTCCCTGCCCCATTTTTTGTTCCATTACCCTCTTTCTATACCAGCCTCCTCCTCTGGGAGGAAGTAGTTTGCGGACCCTGAGAACTGATCCAAGGAAGAATCCTCTTTGTGTTGAGGAGTCCCCTAGCAAGTTCTGGGTACACCCTTAGCATGCGGTCAAATAAGAATTAAAAAAATAAAACAACAAGTTGGGCATGGTCTCAGCACAGATTCGGGAGGCGGAGGGTAGAAGGGATGGGGCCTACCCATGGGTCTAACACTATGACACTTGGGCAGTCATTTCAAGTCCTCCCCAGCAAGGGATCCTTCTACACTTCTCAGTCAGGAAAAGGTCATGGTGATGACGTCCCTCACATTTACACCAATGCTTCCCATACAAGGTTTCTCATAATTTCTCACCATCAGAACCCAAGCATCATCCCACCCCCATGACAGAAAAGATAATCCCAGGGGCACCTGGGTGACTCAGTCAGTTGAACGACTGACTCTTGATTTCTGCTGAGGTCATGATCTCACAGTCATGGCATTGAGCCCCATGCTAGGCTCTGAGTTGACAGCACGGGGCCTGCTTGGGATTCTCTCTCTGTCTCTCAAAATAAATAAATAAACTTTGAAAAAAGAAAAAAGATAATCCCAGCAGGTAGGCAGATTTTGTACAAAAAAAAATACTTTATAAGATAGATGATAGGTAGATAGATGAATAGATAGATAGATAGGTGGACAGATAGGTGAATGGATAGATAGATGATAGATATAGATGATAGATGGATAGGTGGATGAAGACAAATGGATAGAAAATAGATGGATGGATAGATGGATGATAGATAATAGATAGATAGATAGATAGATAGATGATAGATAGAAGATGATACATAATGGAAAGAAGGAAGAAAGGAAAGCAGTAATAAAAAAAATTGAAGAGTATGGTTTCCCCTCATTGCCCATTGGGATTACAGATCATAAACCTTATCTTAAGACATTGTACCTCATCCCTGGAAAATTACGGAAGAACATATCCCATTAACAAACATTTACTATACACCACTATTTATAGAGTGAAATACCCCATAGGCTGTAGTCTGGCTTAATCGTTAGGCAAGCTTTTCAAAAATGCTAATTCCCAGCACCTCCCCCCCTCCCAAGATACTGACTCTATAGATCAAAGGCGAGACTCAAGCATCTTCTTTCCTGGGTAATTTTGCTGATCTGGGTACCTTGAGAACCTCTGCTATAGAGCACGCAAAAGAAAGCCAAGCCCTAGGGACTTCTGTCCCAAAGAAATGTAAGCATGATCGAATTCCCATTCCAACCCAAGTACATCTGAGGAAATGCTGGAAAAAGACTAGGTTGGAAGCCAGCGCTGAACCTAAGCTCAGTTACCTACTCACACGGACATCTTGGCCAAGCACTTTGAGCTTTCTCAAGTCTAAAATGGAGGCTACTCTTAGCCGCCATGCCGTGGGGTAGTTGAATGGGTGGAATAAAACACCACATATAAAGCACTTGGCACAGGACCTGGGACAAATAATGAGAGTTTTTGAAAATTGGACTATGTTGTTGGTATTCTTTTCACAGCCAACTTAGAAGGGTCAGGCCCTATTTAAGGGTTGTGAAAGACAACAGAGAGAAGTCTAGAAACTGATACTAGTCAAGGAAAATATAATAGTGACGACAACAACAACAATCGTGTGTTCCTCGCCGTGTACCAAGCGCCATGCTTGAGAGATTTTGGAGAAACACTGTTACGAGTCCCAGAGAGTAGGGTCTTCTTTCCAATTCTCCCATGGTGTCCCTTCTTTAGTTATCATAACTGGGGGCCAAAACAAGCTCTACCCATGCTGAAGACAATGCTTACAAGCCAAGTAGGGACTTTGGCAAAACTCTGACACTGGGCTTAGCTTATCCCTGCTTCTTCCATTGGTCATCTTGGCCTGACACCAGATACTTCTCCTTTTTTTTTTTTAATTCTGTTAATGTTTATTCATTTATTCAGAGACAGAGCTCAAGTCGGGGAGGGAGACACGGAAGCCAAAGCAGACTCCAGGCTCTGAGCTGTCAGCACAGAGCTCAATGCAAGGCTCGAACCCACAAAACGTGAGATCATGACCTGAGCCGAAGTCAGACACTTAACTGACTGAGCCACCCAGGCACCCCCAGACACGTCTCCTTCTTAACCATGCTTGGGCCTTGCACTCCTTTCCAGGAAAAGACTAATAAACTTAGTCCTGGGGTGCTATACTTGGCACGTGGCCCCAAGAGAGATCACCCCCCCATGGCCACCTGGAAATTCGCATACTTTCGGAGAACTAGCACCTTTAAACCCAGGGGATTGTCTCTGATTGTGGAACTGGGGATAGTCACAGATCAGAAGGCAAGGTGTCCTTCGGGAGGCTGGGGCCCTGCCTCTCAGGGCAAACATTAGCCTGCCCTCCGGAAGCGAGCACTGGGGTGCAGCACTTGCCTTCTCCTCAGTGTCTCTTGGCCTTTTTTGAGATATAAACAAGAAAGATGAAGCCGACGGCTCGAGCCCAGAGAGCCCTCCAGGACCAGGAAGTCCGGGATGCATATGCACGTATCCCCCGCTCTCCAAAAGTTTGCATTATGCCACCTCACTTTCACAAAAGACCTACATTAGTAGCCGCTTTCAGTAACCAAAAGAAATCTGGACAGGGTTTTTGCTTTTACAAAAAAAAAAAAAAAAGGCAAAAAGCAAAAAAAATAGCATTCATTGTTTTACAGCAAGTATTATAGAGGCAGTGAGCACCTTGAGCTGCCAGAAGGCCTGGGCCAAGCTCTTTCCTGGGAACTATACTCAGCATCAAGCCACCAGACGTTTGAACTGGGTCTGTGAGCATCTGTGCTTTAGCCCGGTTTATTGTGTGCATCCGTTAGCAAGATGTGTCCTAAGGTTTCAGAAGAGCCTAAGAGAATTTATTTGTTGGGTTTGGAAACGGTCAAAAAATTTTCCATATAAATTAATGGTAATTGTTTCTTTGCTTTATTCCATTCTGGTTGTTTTTTTTTTTTTAATGCTTATTTGTTTATTTTTGAGAGAGAGAGAGAGAGAGCAGAGGCAGGGGAGGGGCGGAGAGAGAGAAGAAGACACAGAATCTGAAGCAGGCTCCAGGCTCCAAGCTGTCTGTGCAGAGTTCGACGGAGGGCTTGAACCCATGAACTAAGCACCCACGACCCGTGAGATCATGACCTCAACTGAAGTTGGACACTTAACCGACTGAGCCACCCAGGTGCTCCTATTCCATTTTGGCTTGGGCAAATTTTCACAGGAACACTCTACTTTCAGATATTGGGGGAGACCTATGATACAAGAGCCAAGGTGAGGGGCTGTACAGGCACCTCAGGCCTTCACAAGACTCCCTTTCAGCCCTCATCCCTTCCCTCTGATTAGCTGTCAAGCAAAAATAAGTCTCCATGGGTCCTAGTGTGTCTTTTCTCCTTCTCTAACACTGGCCCATCTCTGTCTTCAAGAATGAAAGGTGGGTCTGTGGCTTCGAATACTTAGCAAGCCACAGCATTGCATTAGAATTTAATAACAGTTTTTTTGTTTCATTTGCATTATTATTATTAATTTTGAAAGTATTTTGAAGCTTATTGATTTATTTTGAGAGAGAGAGATGGAGAGGGCACACACATGAGTGGGGGAAGGGCAGAGAGAGAGAGGGAGAGAGAGAAGGCAGACAGAGTCTGACACGAGGCTCGGTCCCACAACTGTGAGATCATGACCTGAGCCAAAATCAAGAGTCGGACGCTTAACCAACTGAGTCACCCAGGCGCCCTGCAATGTACCTATTTCTTATATTATCTTCTATGTACGCCAACTAATTTTCCATGTGTGAAATGAATAAAGATTCCTTTTCAAAAAACGTTATTGAGTAAATTTAGTGAGTCAATCCAAAGACAAATATTAACAGTATGAATAAGAGTACATGTTCACACACCTGACCAAACTTGGGAAAAAATGATATAATCGCAGGCTTTGATTCTAGAAAACCCCCACCAACCCAACCCATCACTCTACTACTAATGGAGAGCCAAGGCTAAGGCCAAGGTCCTTTGCTTTCTAGTAGCAGAACTGATCTGAGGCTCGTGGCAAGCACACAGCCAACTCTAAGATATGAACAACTGAAGAAATACGTCTGGCTTGCGTTGAGCAGGATGATGGGGCAGAGGAAACAAAAGGCAAAGGCCACAGAGAGTCTCAAATCTGATCGGTGGCGAACTTGGGAGAGGAATCTGTCTGCAGGATTAATTCTGCTTCAGGCGGCCAAGTTCAGGGAAGGAACTCAGCTGAACCCTGGAGCTCAAGGCGTTTTTCCTTCTGCAGAGAATCTATCTGTCATGAAAACAGAAACACCTCAGGTCCAATCTCCTTGGCTCAGTTGTTGGATTTTAGGAAATAACATATGAAGGTGTGAGTGTAAACCAAAAAGGCCAATGTGGGGCATCATTTTGTAACAGCAGAGATTCTCACCAGAAGAACAGTTGCCAGACTATACTGGACTAATCTTCAACAGCGACTCCACGTGGCCGAGATAAGCAATAGCAATATTATGTTGATTACCTCATCCTTTCTCTTTGCTTGGTGTTTGGGCTAGAGTTGACCCCCTGGGATTAAAGCACGGTTTCTCGATGTTGGCACAATGGACACCTGGGGCCAGAGAACTCTTTACTGTAGGAGGCTGTCATGAGCACCATAGGATGCGTAGAAGCATCTCTAGCCTCTTCCCAGTAGATGCCAAGAGTAGCCCACCCCCTAGTCCCAGTAATGACCAAAAATGTCTCTAGACATTGGCCAGTGACCTGGGGGAAGGAAGGGGTAATGTTGGCCCTGGTTGAAAACCACTGGACTAAAGTGATCCCAAGAGGCTCTTGGACAATATAAAGAAAGCATAGAGGAAGTCTCAAGAGGGAAATATCGTACACCTTGATTCTGAAGGATGCAGGAGCTCAAGCAACATATTAGAAAAACAAGAGTTTATACCACAGGACCCTCTGGATATAAATATAAGGAGTCTGACATATAGTCGGCGCTCAATATTTTACTTTTCCTTGCCATGATGTTGGCCCTTTGCATGTCTATTTCTTCCATAAGCTTTAAAAAAAATCATTGTGAACATGTATATGTTCATTTCAAAATCAGCAAGGGAAATTGAACGGGGGGAAATCGGAGGGAGAAAACCTTATATAACCGAGACTGTGGGGGGCATCATGGCTTCTCTGCCTTTGTCAGCTTGGTATTCCTTCCCTTCTTCATCTATATGTCACTTCTTTGAGGAAGTGACAGCTTAAGACACCTCACTTAGTCTTGGCCACAAAGCAAGAACAGACTAACCAACGCCAATCAAAGAGTCTTTTCCTGAGAGTTTGGCTTTTAAGTAGAGGTGCATAGGGACAGGTGTTTGGAGTTTGGCCACGTGATGGTTGCCCTTGAGAAAGATGGGTCATAGCTGAGATCACTGGACATGCTCTGCATCTAGCCAATGGCCCTCCCACAATTCTTTTTCTTGCTCCTTGTTAATGAAGCACAGTCTATTATTTGCAACCGGAGGACGCATAATACAGTCTTGGAAACTCAAAGAGTGACTGACACAGATGGAACCAGCTTCCTATAACAAGAACTTCGGAAAATTAAATCTATTCAACCAATCAGAAATATGGTACAGTCAATGACATATACCGTGGAAGTAAATTTATTAACTCTCCAGGGAATCCGATGGCGGAGGAGGCAGGTAGTATAAATGCAAAAGAAGAAAAAAATGAAGTCAATACGGTCGGCGCCGAGCAGCTATCGCAAACATTCTGTGCCAAGAATCGTGAGCGTGTTACGCTACCTTGGCTGGGTGTAGTTTGCTTCTTGTGTTAGGGAGTAGAGTTCGTAAATTTGTATAGAACTGTTGGACCGTACAAGAACTGACATGGCTCAACGTCCGCTAAGAAAGCTCGGGAAAGAGAGAGAAGGAGAAAGACAAAGAGAATTCTAAACAGGACTGGATGCCCCAGAAGGGGCGTGAAGTGGGATTCATGAATCAGCCAGCCAGCCCCTCCGCCGGCCTCAACGTGTTCAGGCCGGGTGAGCATCGTGCTGCGGGGTAACCTCGTATCGTTCACACACAGCCCCTAACCTACTTCACCTACCGCTCAGCCGACCGAGGGTGCCGTCTTCCAACACGTGGAGGAAATTCGAAGAGGGTTGGATTTACTGAGAAGAGGGCAGAGCAACTGAAACGTGTTGCTTTGACACCACTGTCACCTTCCAGAAGCTTTGACTCTGATTGGAGTGTTCTGCTGTGGCTTCCCGAGGTCTCAGTGGGAGTGAGTCCCATCTCCCTGCAGTGACCACTCCTCCTCGTTTTGACTGCCTTTTCTTCCCCGCCTCACGTATCCACCACGTGCTCTCCAATTCTTACCTCGGGCTCCCCTTCTAGAAGAACCCAACCCAAAACTCGTGGCAGTTTTTCACATCTATGATCGTCACCTCACTGCTATGCTCCAAAAAGGAGAGGCGGTCAACGGGTCAACCTCATGTCGAACAGCTTCGTGTGCAGTTATACCTGAATTATAAGTAATGCGGGGTGTGGGTATTTTCAAGCGCGTGATAGGAAGTAGGAGCAGAGCCTGAGAAGCAAGCGGCTGGGCAACGAAGGTTCCCGACGAGTCCTGGGGGTTGAGAGTGCAACCCACATGTCCGAAATGACACTCAGCCTCTTCAAAACAGAGGCAAAAATGTCTTTCCCGCTCACCCTGCCTCCCCCCAGAGTTATAGATCACTATCTGCAGACAGAAATCACTTCTGGGGAGAAGGTGTCACCAACGTTCAGAATCCGATATTTGCCCTGGCTTTGTTCTGCCTTCACAGGAATCCATACTCGGAAGCAGTTCTGAGGGAGTCACAATCTTCCCAGCAGGCTTCTGACACCCCTGGCCCCTCCCCCACGTTAGCTTGATATCCAAATGTGACTCAGGAGCTGGCCAGGCTCGAGGGGATCAATGACAGCTCCAATCAAAGCCACCCAGATAGGCAGTGTGCTGACTGCTCCTTGATATAAAAGGTGTTTTATTTCTCATCCCTTTATTTTTGTCACTGAAAGAATGCTTCCCATGTGTGGATTAATTAAAGTGTAAACATTAAATATTGATTGATGCATTATCAGCGTGGAGCAGTGGCCTCCCGTCTGATTGATTCCTGCAGTGATTTATTGTCATATTTGGGGAGTCATTTCGCTTGATAACCAAGAGGGATGGCCTGCCTCCCCCGCCACGCCGGTTCCACTCCCCCCCTTTTTTCCCTGGTACCTCCTCTTATTCTTCTAGGTGACATCTGAGTTCCAATAACTAAAACACCTTCATCTTACTGTCGAGAGAAAAGTGCGCGGCCTGACATTTGTTTTGCGTATGTGTATGTGTGTGTGTCTCCCAGGGCAATTATCAAATCAATTAACAACTTAACGCTGAAAATAACAAATCTACTGGCTTCTATGGGATATTTCTGATTAGCAGAGCTTGTCCCTACAGAGTGCTGGGAAATATAATTATGGGCAAGGAGGGGGGGAGAATATAAAATGAAACAAAGAGAGAGAGAGAGAAAAAAAAAAAAGACCCAAGTTCGGTCTTGTCATTTCCCTGAGGTGTGCTTCACTGTAGAACTAGAAGGTGTGGAGGGAACGAAGTAACAATTCTTATTTATAATTGGTTGTGAGTCCCGATAGGTGGAAATTAAGCTACCACATTTCATCAGATTGCCTCACACAAAATTACTATCTGTATAGGGCAAAAGCGATCAAAAGTTGACAATTTCATATGGCTCGACCATATATATATAATGTATATCTATTATATACATATTATATATAAATATTATATATATTATATATAATATTTATATATACTTATTTATATATACTTTATATATTTATATATAAGTATATATAAATAGGTATATGTATATAAGTATATATATACCTATTTATATAAGTGTATATATATTTATATATAAGTATACATGTACTTATTTATATAAGTGTATATATATATATAAGTATATTTTTATATATAAATAAGTATAAATATATATACTTATATGTATAAGTATATATATATACACTTATATAAATAAGTATACATATACTTATTTATATAAGTGTATATATATATTTATATATATAAGTATATATATTTATATATAAATAAGTATAAATATATATACTTATATGTACCTAAGTATATATATATACTTATATAAATAAGTATATGTATACACGTATATACATATAAGTATGTATATACTTATATATACACATATATATACACTTTAATTATATATATTTATTTATATATATTTATATATAAGTATATATAAATACGTATATGTATATAAGTATATATATACTTATTTATGTAAGTGTATATATACTTATATATATATATATAGATACACTTATTTATGTAGGTGTATATATATACTTATATATATATTTATATATAAATAATTACAAATATATATATACTTATATGTATATAAGTATATATATACACTTATATAAATAAGTATATATATACATAT
Organism: Panthera leo; assembly: GCF_018350215.1. Taxonomy (NCBI): domain Eukaryota; kingdom Metazoa; phylum Chordata; class Mammalia; order Carnivora; family Felidae; genus Panthera; species Panthera leo. The sequence goes on along the minus strand of NC_056693.1, from coordinate 28,924,912 downwards.
ATACATATAAGTGTATATATACACTTATATAAATAAGTATATATATACACTTATATACATATAAGTGTATATATATACTTATATATACACTTATATATATATATACTTTAATTATATATAAGTGTATATATAAGTATATATATACTTATACATAAATACATAAAGTATATATAAGTACTATATATACTTATATAAATACTTATATTTAAATATATACTTATAAATAAATACTTATAAATATAAGTATATATACTTATATTTTATATATATAGTTATATAAATACTTATATATATAAATATTTTTTAGGTTTATTCATTTATTTTGAGAGAGAGAGTGAGGGAGGGGCAGAGAGAAAGGGGAGAAACAGAATCCCAGGCAGGCTCTGTGCTGTCAGTGCAGAACTTGATGCGGGGCTCAAACTCACAAACTGAGATCATGACCTGAGCCGAGATCAAGAGTCGGATGCTTAACCGACTGAGCCGCCCAGGTGTCCCTCCACCTTATATATTTAAACTCCTTTCTGAACTCGGACATGACAGTTATTCTTTACCCGCTTTTGTTTTCCGAAGAGAAAATTGGCACAAAAGGGCTAAGTCACTATGTAGTTTGAGTTTGGACAGAAACCAGGCATTAATCTAAATGCTTTATGTAATTTCCTCACGGAAAACTTACCACAGCCTGTGAGGTAGCACCATGGTCTGAATGTTTGCATCCACCCCCCCAATTTATATGTCGAAATCTTAATCCCCAATGTGATGGTATTGGGATCTGGAGCCTTTGGGAAGTGATCAGGTTGTAAGGGTGGAGTCCTCATGAATGGGATTTAGTGCCCTTATAAAACAGGCTCCGGATGGGGCACCTGGGTGGCTCAGTCGGTTAAGCGTCCGACTTCGGCTCAGGTCACGATCCCATGGTCTGTGAGTTCGAGCCCCGTGTCGGGCTCTGTGCTGACAGCTCAGAGCCTGGAGCCTGCTTCGGATTCTGTCTCCCTCTCTCTCTGACCCTCCCTCGTTCATGCTTTGTCTCTCTCTATCTCAAAAATAAATTTAAAAATTAAAAAAAAAAAAAAAAACAGGCTCCGGAGAAATCCTCTCTGTCACTCTGCCACCCCCCTTCCAACACCCCTGTGTTTATTGCAGCGCTAATTACGATAGCCAAATTATGCAGCCAAATGCTCCACCACTGAGCTATACCCCCACAATAGCCAAATTATGAAAGTGCTCGATAGATGAATGGATAAAGAAGATGAATGGATAGATGAATGGATAGATGAATGGATAAAGAAGATGTGATACACACACACACACACACACACACACACACACACAATGGAGTATTATTTGGCTGTAAAAAAGAATAAAACCTTGCCATTTGCTACAACATGGATGGATCTAGAAAGTACAATGCCAAGCAAAATAAAACAGCCAGAGAAAGACAAATGTCATATAATTTCATTCTTATGTGGGATTTAAGAAACAAATCAACAACGCGGGGGAAAAAAGAGAGACAAACCAAAAAGCAAACTCTTAGCTGTAGAGAACAGACAGAAGTTACCAGAAAGGAGGTGGGGGGGGGGCGGGTGGTGGAATAGGTGATGGGGATCAAGAGCGCACTTATCACAATAAGCACTGAATAATATATGGAATTGTCAAATCACTATATTGTACACCTGAAATTAATATAACACTGTATATGAACTACACTAGAATTTAAAAAAAAGAAAGATTTAAAAAAACTCCCACAAACAACAATGCAAAACAAAACAAGGCTTCAAGAGGTTAAATAAGTCAGTGCAGGTCCCATTGGGTCCCCAAGTCTAAAGATACCAGCACCCTTAACGTGTGTCTGGTTCCGGGCACCCGCCAGTTAAGGGGAGACTCCAGTCACCCCGGGGACCCGACCCCACTCAGTGGTGCACAGGAGCCAGCAGCCCCATGCATGGGTTGATGACTTAGGCTTGGAAAGCTTCCTGTTTCTTGGTTCCTCCCTCTTGGCAAGAGAGAAAGTGTTGGCACTTTCTGGTGCAGACCAGTGTGGAGAAAACATTGAAGAAAGGTGTTTGGCCCAATTCTCTTGCTGTTCTGAGCGAGTCTAGAGTCAAGCGTTGTTTAAAGAAATGGGAGTTTAAGGTCTTCTTTGCTCCAGCCCATATAGCAATTTCTAGTGGTCTCCTGTCTAGATGACATCCTCAGGGAGCTAGGGGCCTGGTTTCCTATTAGTCATCAGATTATCAAATGGAACTAGAAAAGGAAGCCGGCACACTGTTCCCCCTCTACCTCCTTTTTACCCCCATGGAACTTTCGGCTGGTGGCTAAAGGTCCTCTCTCCCCACAGGACCCTGCGTATTGCACTCTGGTGTCTAGGTGCTCCTCGATGCCATTATCACATTGTACAAATTGCATCACGTAGCAAGATGCCTCTTCACATGATCAAGGGTCTGCTCCCCACAATCCCCTTCGTCTTCCTTGATTGGTGCTTTTCCAAGGATGATGTAGATAAAACATGACTGACTCTTACAGAATAGCTATATCCTCTAGAAAGCTTCATTCTCTCCATGGGGCACTATATAATTACAAATTATTGACTAATGGAAAATGTATCAATTGGTGACCACTTTCAGAAGATCTCCTGGTATAGGTGCTGATTCACACATGTACCCCAATGTTCATAGCAGCGCTTTCAACAATAGCCAAATTATGGAAAGAGCCCAAATGTCCATCAACTGATGAATGGATAAAGAAGATGTGGTTTATGGAATACTACTCGGCAATGAGAAAGAATGAAATTCTGCCATTTGCAACAACGTGGATGGAACTGGAGGGTATTATGCTAAGTGAAATAAGTCAGTCAGAGAAAGACGGATATCACATGTTTTGAGTCAGATGTGGAACTTGAGAAACTTAACGAAGGACCATCGAGGAAGGGAAGGGGAAGAATAGTTTCAAACAGAGACAGAGGGAAACCATAAGAGACTCTTGAATGTGGAGAACAAACTGAGAGTTGATGGGAGGTTACGGGGGGAAATGCATGAAGGGCAGTGAGGAGGTCACTTGTTGGGATGAGCACTGGGTGTTGTATGTAAGTGACGAATCATGGGAATCTACCCTCAAAACCAAGAGCACATTGTATACACTGTACATTAGCCAAATCGACAATAAGTTGTATATAATAAATAAATAATAAACAAATAAATAAAAACTTAAAAAGGAAAGGAAAGAAAAGAAAAGGAAAAGAAGAGGAAAGAAAAGAAAAGAAAAGAGAAAAGAAAAGAAGAAAAGAAAAGAAAAGAAAAGAAAAGAAAAGAAAAGAAAAGAAAAGAAAAGAAAAGAAAACATCTCCTGGTAGAAACATGTCCCACTCTCCTAAGACTTTTCTATGAAAAAATTCAGTTGGAAACTCTTCTTCCTTTGTGTGTGTGCCTGTGTGTGTTGTTGTTGGTGGTGGTGTTTGTTTTCCCATTTCTTGAGTTGAATATTCAGTTCATGTATTTCCTTTCTTTTTTAGTGTTTATTTATTTTAGTTTTGAGAGAGAGAGAGCACAAGTGGGGGAGGTGCAGAGAGAGAGAGAGGGAGACACAGAATCTGAAGCAGTCTCTAAGCTCTGCACTGTCAGCCAGAGCCTGATGTGGGGTTGAACCCATGAACCGTGAGATCATGACCTGAGCCGAAGTTGGACACTTAACCAACTGAGCCACCCAGGCGCCTCATCAGTTCATCTATTTTCAATCTTATGTTTTGATAAATCCCTTTAAGGCTATAAATTGTTCTCTGAGTACTGCTTTAGCTGCATTCCTTGGGCTCTGGCCTGTGGTGCCATTAATTCCTAAATAGTGCAATCACTTCAGTTTTGGCTTCTTAACCTAAGAGTTTATTTGGAAGGGTGTTTTTGCATTTCTAAGAGGGAAAGTTTGCAGCACGTTTTCTAGAAATGTTATCCACTGTAAATTCTAGAACCAGCTCGATCTCCTTCAGTTATTCTTTTCAAGTCGATTTCATAGCTCTTAAAATTCAAAGATCCAGTAAGAGTCAAATGGTATTATCCCAACCCTGTAAGGTGGAGCTGGTGTCCCCCACATGCTAGATGGATGAAGTCCATAGGGGATAGGTCGTTTTTCCAAAGCCACAGAGCAGAGAAAGGACACGCCTTAAGACCTCTCGGCACGTAGTGGGGTGCTTGTCCCTGCCACATTCATTCAGTCCTGGCCCTTGCGAGGGCAGTGATGAACAATATAGACTAAACTCTCTGCCCTCCCTGCCTTTGCTTGGGGAGTTTACTTTCAAGATAACACGGCCATAGGTGTGAAAACAGGGCATGGAAATAGGAGAGGGTCCCGGAGCACAGAGGAACCACCGCTGTAAAGTCAGAGGAACGAGTCCTTGTCTACCGGGGTCCCGGGAGTTCTTGCAAGTTCCCTTCCTCACTTCCTTGGGGGCGCTCAAGGTGGTAGCAGTGCTCCACACGTTGCTTCTTTCCAGAGTCCCCGAGAACTGCCTTCTTCCTTCCCTCAGACGTATGCCAGGCACCTACCCCTCCAGCCACGCTGCTGGGAACTTGTACCCAGGATCTCTGTGTAATCCCGACACCAGTTTTACGGACGAGCACACCAAGGCTTAGACAAGCGAACTCACCCAAACTTGGTATCTGACTCCAAGGTTTTCTGACTCCAAGGCCAATGCTTATTTCAGGACCCCCCCAGGGTTTGGGGTTTGGGGTTTTTTAGGGTTTTTCTTTCTTATCAGAAGGAGCCCACGGGGAAGAATCTTACCAACCTGCATGAATCTTGTTTCTACCTTGTTTCTGACATCACTTTCATCATGTCAACAGTGGGATAATCATCTTCACTGCTACCGTCCCATGAGCACCCAGGGGCTGTGCTACGCACAGGATGGGGGTTAACACCGGGATTCGGGAACAGAGGTCCTGGGTTCAAATGCTCGTTCTGCACCTTATCACCTGGGGAGGGTGGCATTGGGCTTAAGCCCATACCCGCTCTTGCAGGGGAAGTAAATGGCAGTCTGGGCCAAACCCAGGTCTGTTGAACTACAAAACTCATGTTATCCTGCCTCCCCGAGGCTGGTCATGGCCTTCAGAGTCCTTGAGAAAAGAATTCTGACATCCTGAGGGTCACACAGCGCTCTGTAACTCTTCGGGCCCACGGATGACGTTAAACGCGCCCGAAGAGTCCAAGGCGGTATCGGGAACCCATTTTGCGATTGGCAGGCGACGAGGAAGAGAGGAGACGTGTAGACACGCTGGGACTCCAGGTGGACCCAGGAAAGCAGAGGCCAAGTTTTCTCACCGGACAGAGCGTTCCTGCCCGGAGGTCAAATGACTTAGGGAAGGTTCCCGGGTAGCACAGCCTGAGACAGGAAACAATGCCTGGGATTTGTTGGGGGTGTGCACGAGGATGGGAAGGAAGCAAGCTCTGGAGAAACGAAAGGGCTGAGCAAGACTGTGGTCTGCAGCCCGTGGAGGTGAGGACTCTGAATGGTCTCTGTGTTTTCCACCACCCAAAAGGATTTGCCCCGGAAACGCATGAGGGCTGCTTGAGGTCTCGTCCTCATGGCTTTTGAAAGCCATTGAATCAGAGACCCCCAATTCGGACCCCTGAAGAAACAGGGGGTTGGGAGAGGATCATCCGATCTCGGCCCTCGAAGAGTTCAAAAAGAGTGTCCAAATGGCGCAGCGATCATCTCCATCAGAAGACACAGAAACCTGGAAGGTGGATTCTTACAGACCTCACCCCGGGATGGTCAACTCCTTCCTCTCGGGAAGGAAGAGTCTGACGCAAAGGCACAAGAATCTCCTTTTACACAAAAGCTGCATCTGTAACAAACAGCTGGTCTCTTTTTCACTGTGCAGGGAGAAATGATGACCCGCAAGAAAAAGCAGCCAATATTTTACCGTGTTGTCCTCCCCCCAGCATGACACAAAAGGCATCCTTACCACCCAAGCTCCGTAATTCTACTTGACTTGGAGCCTCTTATCATGCAAGCTTACCTAGTGTTCCAAAAAGGAGGGTCTGGAAGAGAAAATGGCATTCTTTCTTCTTACGAAAATGGCTTTCCCATTTTTTAATCAACAAGCAGGAACCATCTTCTAATGCTGGTGTGTTATTTCCTGAAATTGTACATAATGGGTTTAGAAAAGGTTTGGCGGGGGGGGGGGGGGGGGGGGGGGGGGGGGAAGAGTTTTGAAGTTTGCTAAATGCCCACCATCTCCATAACCGCTCAAACGAGGCTATTTTTTTTTTTGGTAATGCCTTTAAATTAAATATCTTTGATAATAAATGCAAATCAGGGAACAATAAATTATAACTTCTAGGCTGACCAGTGACTAATTATACATATTATAATTAACTCCAGTTTCCAACACAAGGTATTTATCTTAATAATCAGCCCATATACATTAGCATATCTTAAAGGGGTTTGTAAAACAGGCTTCAGCATCTGAAGATCCATCTGAACTTCCTCCCTCGGACTATGAAAGGGTGTAGATGCAAAAGAGACGAAATTACTCTAAAAAGAAGTTTGGGCTAAATATAAGTTGAGAAACTCAGATTATAGGCATAAAACCCTGACTTAAAAATATTTATCCTAAATACACCCTCTGAGCATCACCAAAGAGCCTTCAGATTCTAAAAATCTACAATTTCCACGAATCCTGCTCAATGTAGCCTTAACCCTGCAAGCCTCTTAAAATGCCATCAAAATTTGGGGTTAAGATTTGAACTTTCTCGGAGGAGACAGATTTTTCAGCAGCCCCTGACCACGTTCTTTGAAAATCGCGAAGGAGAACCCACTTTGGGCGGGGGCAGGACAAAACGGCTGCCACCGATTTCATTCCGATGCCTGCCTTCCGTTCATTCTAGAAACTTAATTACGTCTCTGACCTGCAGTCGGCTGAGCTCTTGGGATTATAAACAAGGCAAGGAGGGCCCGCCTGGGCTCTCTGAAGCCCAGTTATCTGCCAGTTTTTTGTAAAATTCGAGTTTTGCTTTCTAGATGGGCTACGGAGTTTAGGGGTTCACTCTTAAGTGTGCAGGAGAAGAGGGGTCCGAGGTGCTCCCCGTCTCTGCCTGCAGCCTGCCTTTCTTAAAGACGATGCGAGCCTCCTCCTAGGGCTTTTTCTCTGGCGCTCAGGAGTCTCTGGGGTGAGCAGTTAAGCCTTTTGATACAGCTGGTAATCCCAGCTCTGGCCATTATCTGTGCATTTTCCAACTGTCCCTGGGTAATTGTCCAAGCGACTTAGACAAGTCGGACCAGCCAAAGGCACCACGAAGGTCAAACCGCAATAGAGCATGCCCTGATTTTATCCAGGAGATTGATGCGCAAATCACCTTGATTTCGATTTGGCACGGGGGTTATAAAACGCACTTGCAATCACCGATAACACGTAAGATCAGGCCCAAGCGTGGGACACTGTATTTTATACCCTCTGTGGAGTTTTCCCTAATGCAACCATAAATCAGCCCGCAAAGCAGGGCGTTTGGTCCATGCTAATAGAGACAACAGCGAGAAGCCCAGGGATGAGCTTGAAATCCTTAGTGTGCATAAGGGCTACCCACCTGTAAACTTCAAGGGGGACAGGGAACAGAAGGGGCCTCAGGGGAAGCCACAGAGGAAATCGGGGTCACCCAGCGAGACGTGCGTGCCCAAGTCCACTGTGCGTGCGTCAATTTATATCTCCGAGCACTGGAGCAGAGATTCAAAATCTTGAGGCAGGAAAAGAAAAGGAATGAAAGAGAAGGCAAAAATCTTTCTAATGCACGCATGCAAGCGTGGAAAGGAGAATAAAGTATTGTAAGCAGAAAAAAAAAAAAAAAAAAAAAGCAGTCCAGAGCAGAAAACCACACAGATTGTGATAACTTTCAGCAATAACTACCAAATCCTGCCTCTGGTATCTTTCCTGCCCGCCTCCACAAAAGGCTAGCATCAAAGTAATTAAAAAAAAAAAAAAAAGGGCACAGATTCTGCTTTTTAAAAACTTACCAGCACCGGTCACTGTAGTTTATATAACCATATTATAAAGCATCCTGACTGGGAGATTTCACTGGTCTTGAGATGTTGAACTCAGTATCAGAGAAAGAAAGAAGTAACTTGTCCTCCAGACCCATCTCTCCCTTGGCATCGTGGCTAAAGTTCAGCCCCCCAATCTGCTTAGAGGAATTGCTCTGCTCCCCAAGTCTGCCTCCCCTCCCTGATCCCCATCCCCTCCCCCCATTCACCTGTGGGCGTCCAGGCCAACAGATATCTGGCCTCGCTCTGTGCAGGGCATGGGGGGGTGACGAGGAATGGGGGGGGGTTACGTCGCAAGGTCTACCATGTCTGATGGGGAGCTATCTAGAAAGAAAGAGAAAAATCCAGATTGGAAAAAAGACACAGAGATGTAATTACTTGCATTATTTTTTTTTCTGACATTTTTATCCTTCTTGAGCTTCAAGACATCTCCCTCCGTGTAAGGCGAGCTAAGAATACCTCTAGTGAAAACGATTCCTCTGCTTGGGGTTCCACAGTCAGGGCTTTCCCTCAAGTGAAAGAAAAAGCAGCAGACTGAATTTGCGGGGAAAATGGACTCCACTTAACACAACTAAAATTCCCTTAAATTCGAAGCAATGCTCCTTCCAATCCTGCACATATTTAAGCCTTTTGTAAAGTTTCACATTTGTATTCCTGAACTGTTTAAGAGTGAACACGATTAGGGGTGGAAATTGAAGATACTGGAGAAACCCAGAGCCCTTGTACACTTGCAAATAACCCGGAGGGTGGCACTGGCTGAGCAGGAAGCCTATTTTTCAGCAGACTATCATTCCACGTTTTACCTTTTCTTTTAATTAAAGTGGAAAACACACACACACACACACACACACACACACACACCCCCATACACACACAGGCGCGTGTGCACGCTGTTTCTTTTTTATCCATCCTTTCTCTAGTGATATCCTATCAAGGAAGGAAAATAAGTTACCAAATGAAAAATTTGTATTGAGGTTAGAAAGGGGAAGAATCCTACAAATTCTTAAAACTCCGAGGCTTGAAGGTAATTTCTGTGTCTGATACCTGGCTTCATCGTCCCCAAATGAAACTCTCCTGGTTTTGTACAGATTAAAACAATGCAAAACAAAACAAAAAGATAAGAATGAAAAAGGAAGCTCCCTGCTGCACTTTGCCCAAGGTCACCATGTCAACCCTAAATAACCAAAGAAAGAAAGAAAGAAAGGGAAGAAGGGAGGAAGAAAGAGAAAGAAAGAAGGAGAGAAGAGAAGAGAAGAGAAGAGAAGAGAAGAGAAGAAAAGGAAAGAAAAGGAAAGGAAAGAAAAGAAAAGAAAAGAAAAGAAAAGAAAAGAAAAGAGGAAAGGAAAGGGAAGGAGAGGAGAGGAGAGGAGAGGAGAGGAGAAGAGAAGAGAGAGAAGAGAAGAGAAGAGAAGAGAAGAAAGAGAAGAGAAGAGGAGAAGACAGGAAGGAAGGGGTCATATTCTCCTTCCAGGAGGCAGAGGCTGTGCTCAGTGATTATAGAAAAATCCAAACCCCTTTCGTGCACAGGGACTCTCCTTTCTCCCTGCCACTCTCCTGCACAAGGGGGAACCGTTTAGGGACATCTGCCCACCTGTGGGCAGGCTGGACCACCCCAAACCCACAGCCTTCTTACCGAGGGGTCCCTCCCCGACCCAGCCAAGTGGGCACACAAAAAATTCTTCCTTCTGCTTCCAGACAGCAGGGATCTTTCCAGATGGTGCCGCCCAGAGAGTACAGGCAGAATCCCGACAACAAGCACAGGGGGAGAAGGCCCACTGGCCCCGTGCTCCTGCCCTCGGCCCCCTGGGAACCGGGGCAGCCACGTGATCCCCCCCCGCTGAGGGCCGGGAGGCTGACCTGCTTGTAAAATGTGTCAGCTACGGCTGGAGAAGGTGACAAGGGAAGGCGGGGGTGTACATCCTTCGAGGTAGTGGGTGGTGGGTATGAGGCAGGTTTAGGGCCGGCGGATGTGTGAGAAAGGCCCTGGAGACCCCCTAATGCAGGACGGGATGTACTGTGCGACCCCCATCTTCTCATCAACGTCTCCTCGGGGAAGTTGGGGGGGCCTGATCTAACCTACTCTGGTCCACTTACCGTGAGCCGTGAGGCCTTGGGAGTTAACGTGTCCGGGCCTTAGTTTCCTTGCTGGGAAAGGGGGTGTTGACCCTGTACTTAACAGTGCAATGCTGATGACCCGCCTGGACATCCTGGGGGCTCGGCCACCTGCGGGCTCTGTGCCAGGGAGGCGCGGACTCCGTCCAGCACCTCCGCCCGCAAACGAGGGTAAATAGGTCCTTTTGGCACCACTGAGATTAGGCCGGCTGGCTGAGACCCTGCTTGTAGGACACAGCTCAGCGCCTGGCACGCAACAAAGCCCAAGTGAGACAAGCTTGTTCGCATGCATTTGCCTCCAAAAGTATTGCCCTTAAGAAAAGGCGGGCGGGGACTCAGCCTACTGGAGGGAGGGTCACTAAGAGGTTCCTCCTGTGAGGGTCCCGCTACTGCAGTCAGGAGGCACGTCAACCCCCAAGGGCCTTAGTCAATGCCAGTTGCGTGCTTGTAAAGGTCACCAGATCAAAGGGGTGGGGGGTGGGGGCCAGGGCGGGTGAAGGAGCAAGAAAACACACACAGACTGTCTGGGGATGAGGCCTCACAACGGCAGGTATGGGGGGGGGAGGTCAGAGAAAAGGCAACTTTTGAGGAGGGCTCATTAGCCGAGCGACTCGCCAATGGCCAGGGGGCCCTTGAGGCTTGCCTTCAACGGCCGGCGACAGAGTCACACACAGATTCCAGAAGTTCTACAGCAGAAACTGCATCGAGAGGAGGGCCCCGGAAGGAGCATTCAGTTCAGAGACGGTGACGACCCTGGTGATGACACAAGTGGCATTTCTAACTCCATACATTACAACCCAGACCGTCTTATGGTCTCAGCCGAGCTGAATAGAGGAGGCACTGTAAGGGGGCCTTAGAAACTTCCATCCTCCCGTTGAAGAGTCAATACAGTCTCGTTAGGGATATTGTACTGAGGCTCTCGGATTTTTATTAGTAATTCAGAGGACTGGTGTGGGTGGGCGAGGACCTGGGGGAATTAAAGAAATGCACACGGTCGCGTGGATAGACACACGGATGTCAGTGCTGCACAGAATAGGCGAGAAGCTCCCACTCCCGCTGCTTCCGTGCTGCCCACAGAGGCAGGCCCGCCCGCCGCGACCGGAGGGCCCGGACGTTCCAGACGCTTCCAGCTCTCCGTGCGAGCAGATGCTTGCTCCCATGCACGCTTCCTCTGCATCCATCAGGATGCGCGTGTGTCCTTCTCTCTGGCACCTTCCCGCCCCTCCTCTCTCTCTCTCTGGCCCCAGGATGCGCCACCTCCCACGGACACCATTCCTGATAATTATAGTTTATTGATTCTCCTGGTGTTTGTCGCCCCTGGCGTCGTGTTCTTCATCCGGCCGGGCCCCTTCTCGTCCATCACAGCCTGCATTTCTCGGGAGGCAAAGTGCTCAAGGTTCCAGTCCGGAGAGAGATTGCTGCTGCATCGACCAAGGCCGGGAACCTCTCAGAGGTGGGCCTGACCACCTCCCCAGCCCTCCACTCCCCTGCCCAGGCCCTGGGGGCTGAGTCGAGGGGGGCCGTCGACATAAGAATCATAGCACTAAACACGTATTGACACTTACCGCATGCCAGGCGGGTCGCCACCGCTGTGCACGGGCACAGTCTCCCCCTCCTCCCAAATCCCTCCTGTTCATCACCACGCGTGACGCCGGCCCAGAGAGGTTCAGGGCTTGCCCGAGTCACACAGCTGCTAAGTGGCACAGCTGGGATCTGCACCCCGAGCCTGTGGCCACAGATCCCCAGCTGCCCCCCACCCCCCGCAAAGCAGCAGGACCAATAATGTGGGTGAAACAGATGGTGTGAGGTGAAGGGAAAACATCCCAAGATGCCAGTAAATAAAAAACAATGCCCCCTGAGGCTAGCGTGACTGGCAGATTCCCGCCCGTTGCCACCCAGAAAGAGAAGGTCCCCAGCCAGCTTGAGCCAGTGCCCCAGCTGCCGTCAGAGACAACCTGGCTCCCGAGCTGTTTACTTCTCGGCCATAAACAGGAAGGCCATAAAAGGGGCCCCTTTTGGTCAACCACTCAGGGGCTCCTCTCCCTCCTCCTCTTCCTTTTCCTCCTCCCCAGTACATGTCCCCAGGCAGAGGGAGTGTTTCCTTTCGACTGCTGCTACCTCCCAAGCGCCTTGAAGTGCCCCCCGTGGGCTGGAAATTCCCTCTGTGAAAGTCACTCCTGAGTGGAGAACGGGGGAGACGCAGTGCAAGCCCAGAGTGCCCAGGGACAGGCGATTCAGTGACAGATCGGCGGTGACGTCCCCCGGTCTCCACCGGTCCCCCGATCTTTTAAACTAACGGATGCCTAGGAATGACCCATTTCCTGGAAAGAGAAAACTGCAATTCTTAAAGAAACCTGAAAGAAAGAGGCAAGGATATCCAGAGGTGAGGAGAGAAGCCACAAACGAGAAATCAGACAGCGGGTCTCAAAAGAATGTTCTCTATGACATGCTTTGCTAAGAGGTTCTGGAAAAAAAAAAAAAAGATTCCATGACAAGGCAGAGGGTGCATGTTGCCCTTGCAGATGACCAGTGCTCGTGGGATATTAAAGGTCTGAGAAGTCCTGCAGCGAAGGGGTTTAGGCTTTGCCGTGCTACTCAATTTTCCAACTGTCTTTGATCACAAGATTCTATTTCCATAGATGGCCCATTTATTCTTTTTTTTTATTTTTTAAGTAACCTCTATGCCCAATGTGGGGCTCGAATTCGCGATCCCGCGATCAAGTTCCCATGCTCTGCTGACTGAGCCAGCCAGGTGCCCCCAGCCCATTTATTCTTATGGCATTTCGTGTTCCCCTCTATGCTTTGGGAACCTCTGGGTTAACGCAGGAGGTCAGATGCTCTCGGACATGTGCGAGTCTCATCTGACCATGACTTTCCTTGTCAGAGCCTTAGTCTTAGGAATTATGGGTACAGGACCTTCTTATTCTTCACTGTCCCGCTCCCCGGGAGTAAGCTGAGCCCCACAGACAAAGCTGAAGAAGAGACAAGTCGGACGTCAACACCTGGACCTCATCAGGGAGCGGCCAGTTGGGGTCCGAGCCGATCTCCAGTTTCTGGAAAGACTTGCTCCGTGATAGCCCCCTGTCTCTCTGGCTGGGTGACAACCCACCACATCCTGCTTCACCCCCACGTTCACAGTGACAGTCAAGCTTCCAGATACTCATCATACGGAACAATTAGTGTTTCCTCAAGGACTATTAGCATGTGAGGATGGCAGGCTCATAGAAAAATTTGAGTACCTCTGACAAGACGTTTTCTGTGTGGTTGAATCCCTGAAAACGTATGTTAGTCTCTCTACACCGGGAACACCCTTAACCTTCATCATCTTGCTACACGAGACCTCTCTTCTCCAGGCTGCATCCGAATGCAATCGTTCATGGCAGGTGCTATGTGGCCTTGAAGCACTCCGGAAATGCTGTGTCTGTTACAGGCCTATCATGTGGCACGTACCTGTTACCAGCGTGAATTCACAGTTGTCTTTGTTTGTGTCTTTCCAAAAAAAAAATTTTTTTTGATGTTTATTTATTTTTGAGAGAGAGACAGAGCATGAACAGGGGAGGAGCAGAGAGATAGGGAGACACAGGATCCGAAGCGGGCTCCAGGCTCCGAGCCGTCAGCGCAGAGCCCGACGCGGGGCTCGAACTCACAAACAGCGAGATCGTGACCTGAGCCGAAGTTGGATGCTTAACCGACTGAGCCACCCAGGCGCCCCTGTTTGTTTGTTTCTTAATGAGAGGTTGGATGTCATAAGATCTCAAACTGGCGAACCAAATCAAGGTCACTGATGCCTTGACCTCATGGTGTTAAAAAACAAAAACAAAAACAAAAACAAACCAGACTTCAACAAGTTGCCTGTCTATAATAATTGGGATTTCACATGGAAACTCTGGGTTGACAGCCTTTCTTTTAAAAGATCTGGCAACGGGGCACCTGGGTGGCTCAAAGGGTTGAGTGTCTGACTCTTGGTTTTGGCTCAGGACATGATCTTACGGTTCACGAGATCAAGCTCTGTACCGGGCTCTGTGCTGACAGTGTGGAGCCTGCTTGGGAGTCTCTCTCTGTTCCTGAGTAGCTACTCTCTGCTGAGTAGCAGCCTCTAGATGAGACCAATATCTTTAGTTAATAAAGCCCCCACCCTTCCCTGGTGTCACTGGGAGACCAGGACACTTCATCCCAAGTCAACCACTAACCAGCTGTGTGATCATGAGCAAGTTACTAAACCTCTCTGTTCCTCGACTTGTCGTCTAGAAAACGGGAACAATGATAGTACCCTATCTATAGCAGTTAGGTGATGTCAGGTTTGCTGTGGTTAAAAAAAAAAACTAATCTCCAAAAATCTTGGTCAATTAATATAACAAAAGCTCATTTCTCACTGAACGCTCTGTGTTCACTGCCGGTTGACACGGGGCAGGGTAGACACGGGGAGATGCTCCAATCATTCTAATGATTCGGAGTCCCCCGGGCAGAGGCAATTCTTTCCTGTCACAGGCTTCCACCATCAGTGCAGGACCGTGAACAGGAAGAGAGGGAAGAAGAGTCGGGAATCACACGCCGAGGGTAAAAACTTCCTCTTGGAAGTGACACAAAGGAAGCTCATTCACATTCGGTTGACCAGTGTGAGTCAGGCGGCCTTGCTGACTTCACAGGGGGCAGGAATAGGCAAAGCTAACATGTGCCAAGGAGAAAGAGGGAAACCAAGTCAGATTTACTATAACGCTTCAGAGCCCCTCTCTTCCTTGGGCTCCTTCCAAGACCCTCTACCTAATTTTATATTTGTAACTTTTTTTTCCCCCTTCCAAAGGACCGGCAAGATTGTATAATCTTCAGAGCCTACAAAACCTCGACCTCCCTCTGGGCAGAAACATGTTTAGGAACCCGGATGTCTTCTCCAGGATCTCGTGCGCTCGCTGTTAGAAGTGAGTTAACCGGCAGACTTTGAAGACAGTGTCCAGCCCTGGGTCTGCACTGTATCAGGGTTGGACTTTATTATTATTAGGACAATAGTAAACACATAGTTCTGACTCATGCTGGACACACGCACACTAAATGTGCTTGGTAAGGAGCTCTACTCCATCAGGAAGTGATCAGTAACCAACATGGAGAGTTGCCATGATATTACAGCTAAGTAGAGAATGTGTGTGTGTGTGTGTGTGTGTGTGTGTGTGTGTGTGTGTTGGAAATAGAAACTCAGGGTCCACTGGCGCCCATGAATGACTTGTGTGCTCCATGATGCTAAGTCAGGGACCCCTTAGAGTGGTGCGGCTGCCTAGGTAGGAACTAGAGGCAAAGAAGGCAAACTAATTATGCGGGCAATCCCACCTCTGCAAACCGCCCATCTGGGAGGTCAGCCGGCAAACTTCGTTCCTCTTGGTATTCCAGGCCTGTGTGTCTTTGCTCTCAGTCACCCAAATAAAGCTTCCCAGCAGTCCGCTTCCGGCGGCCTCCACACCCTGCCCCCACACATTGTCACTGGCTCACAGCTGTGAGCCCTTTTTCCTAACAAGCTTTTCTGGTCAGACACAAGCGATGAAGAAAGGGCCTCTCTCACCAAGCTGCGGAATTCTTTGCCCGGTGTGTCCTTCTATGATTTTTTTTTTTCACCCTCCTTTCCAAGCTGCTTCTCGCAAGGCAATGCTCGCGTTTTTCCCATTTGAAAGCAAGAGAGAGTGAAGGAAACTTCCCCACCCTAAGTCACAGGAAAAGCCCCATCCAAGCTGCCTTGTCTCCAATTACTGGCTGAGTGTCCTGGGCAGGCCCCTCAGTCTCCCTGAGTCTGTTTCCTCACCTGCCCTGCCCATACCTGATTAAAGTGCTTGCTACGGGTAAAACACTTTATAAACGTCACGGGGTAAGGACAAAGGTACCACAATTATTTCTGCTTGGATTTCTCTGAACCAACAGTCACTTTTTTTTTTTTTTAACATTTTATTTCGTTTTATTTTCTGTTATTTTTAAAGTTCATTTATTTTGAGAGAGGAAGTGCAAGCGGGGGAGAAGCAGAGAGAGAACGCGTGAGAGAAATCCAAGCAGGTTCTGTGCTGTTAGCACGGAGCTCTATGTGGGGCTTGATCTCACAAAGTGTGAGATCACGACCTGAGCCCAAATCAAGAGTCAGACACTCAATCGACTGAGCCACCTGGGCGCCCCCACAGTTATGGATTTCTTATTGCTGTACAATGAATTAGCACAAATCTAGTGGCTTGAAAGAGTAGGCATTTAAAAAAAAATTTTTTTAATGTTTATTTATTGTTTAGACAGAGAGAGACAGAGCATGAACGGGGGAGAGAGAGGGAGACACAAAATCCAAAGCAGGCTCCAGGCTCCGAGCTGTCAGCACAGAGCCCGACGCGGGACTCGAACCCACAAACTGTGAGATCATGACACGCGGGGCTCGAATCTGCAAACTGTGAGATCATGACCTAGGCCGAAGTCAGACACTTAACCGACTGAGCCACCCAGGCGCCCCCAAGAGCAGGCATTTTTTTATCTCACTGCTCTGTGGGTCGGAAATCGGGCGGGCTCACCTGTGTTCCCTACGCACGATCTCACAAGGCCCAAAGCAAGGCGTCAGCCAAACTGGACTCTTCTCTGGGGGCTCTGGAGGGATCTGCCTCCGAAGTCCTGCGGGTCGTTGGCACAATTCCGTGGCTGGTAATTGTGGGTGTGGGGTCGAGTCCCACTTTGCACGCTGCCAGCCAATGTTGTTCTCTGCTTCCCTGCACTGTTCACATTCCCTCCCGCGTGGTCCCCTTCACCCTCAAAGCTGGCGAGGGGACTTGAGATCCTTCTGACTCTTTCAATCAAGGGCTCAACTGATGGAGTGAGACCCACCCAGAGAACGTCCCCATTGCGAGGCCAAAGGCACTTGGGACTTTAATTCCACCTGCAGAATCTCTTCCCAAGAGTACCTGCATTCAGGTTTGCTTGAATAATCTGAAGAAGAGAATGTGGAAAAGGGGCAAGGGGTATTTTTCGAACTCTGCTGACCCCAGGGTGCTTCTTAAACTGCATTTCACGATGGCAAAACGATGACAGACATTCCGCCAAGAAAGGAATTCAGAGTCCAATCATCGTGGAAAACACGAAGTTAAACAGTGAAATCAGTGCCGTTGGTGTTGTTTTAAGTTTATTTCGCGTCCACATCCCTTCCTCCAAGAGTAAGGTCCATGGAACTGGGTACCTCAATCACCCTCCCCGCCTCGGAGGCGTTGCCCCTGAACTCAGTTTGCCCTGGGTTCAATGTGGAAAGTGGGAGTGAGATCCACACTTACAAAGACCAGAGGGAAGAGACATTGAGGGTAACAATCCATTGAGGGTAACAATCCACTGAAACCAGGCATCTATCTGCCCATTGCCCTTTCCAGCTGGGCTTCTCCCGAAGCAGACAGGAATGCTTCTTCTTGGAAGGTGGATGTCCCTAGCAGGCAGCCCCGCCCCCTGCTGTCCCTTGTCCCCTCCCCTGGCACTCCCTTCACGACTGTCCCAGGGCCATTAGACCAGGGACGGTTTAAGCCAGACCTATGGCCACTCTATCTCTTAACCCTGTGCATCTGGGCAAAAATTTTATATTACGTCCCCTGACATCAACTCCAAAATAATTTTGGTTTTCAACCCCATTCATTGGTAGCTATATGCCTGAATTCAAATTATGGTCCTTATTTTCCCTCTAAGGATCCCCTGGCCATCTTTTGGGTGGACAGCAAGTATGTTCCGGGCACTCTAATAAATCACAACTTCAGGTGGAAGGTTGTTCTTGCTGGAGGCAAGTGATTAAGCATCCTAATAGTGCAGCAAACTTATCAACAGACTCACCAAAAAAAAAAAAAAAAAAAAAAAAAAAGGAAGTGATTTTATTCTCCCAGCTTGTGTTTCAGGGTATTTTACTACCTGCTTGCTGTCAAATGTCTGTCAAAGATTTTTGAAGCCCAAATTTGACTTGGAACAACCTCAAACGGTCTCTGTAATGCACCCTGCATCAGGCCCTATAAACGGCCAAGGATTCTGTCTGCACGATCTAACTATCCAGTTCAATATCACCATGGCGCCTAAAAGGTTTTTAACATAGATATTAAATATATCCATATCATCGCTTCGGCGAGAGCGTGAGCTGTGCATTTTCCTCTGGGATCTTCCGGGCTATTTGCTGCTGACATACACTATTAAAAATAAACCTACCCCGAGGAACTAGTCATTTTACACGGTATTAGGACTAATGTTATCATTTAAGTAGCTGTGGAGATTTGCCAACTACAGAGGCCCCAGATAACGATGGAAACATGATCGTGTGAGATAATCTTCTGTGCGGAAATGACTTTCATCATCTGTAATATGTCGTTTAGATGCTTATTTAAGACTTATACTATTGAACAAATATTGATGCCTTCAACAGAATAAGAAACATCAATGCCATGGTTAGATAAAGCATCAGTTTCACTTCTGGGGCCTGGGACCAGACTGGGTACGAAATGTCCTGGAATCTGTGTAGTGAGGAGGGGAAGGAGGGTGGAGGGGAGTGGAGGGGAGGGGAGGGAGGGAGGAGATTCACTTCAGTCCAGCCACCTTCCTTTTAGACACATGCCAGGCACTGACGTGTGCAAGTTTAAGGAGCCTGCACAGTGATCTTATAAAGAAGGCAGTATTTTTATCCCCATTGTACAGATGAGGCAAAGCGATGGTCAGCAGGTTTTCCTAAACCGCAGTTCAAGCACGGTCACCGCTAGGATGCGGCAGAACCGCGATCTGAATGTGGTTCTGACCCCAAAGTCCACACGCACCGTACAAGCACTGTCCCCGCCACCGGCCGAGGGGCCAAGACTCTGACAGCATTCTCACCACCCCCCATGGGGCAGAGAGGTTAGCTCACGGTGTAGTTCAGCAGCCAATCAATATTTTTTGAGCGTCTACGACGAACTGGGCACTGTGCTAGGCACAGAGCGTACAGAAGCGAAAAAGGCCTGAGCCCTGACCCCCAACCCAAAAGTCAGATGTCGCAGTTTGGTAGAAGCAGCTGGATGCCCATGTTGAATGCCTGCACGGCTTGGAAAAAGTCAGTGCCCGTGCTCTGTGCCCGCACAGCTTTCTGGTGCTTTTGATGGACTGGATGGACCTCTTCAACGCCTATCAGACTCAGAGCTTCACAAGCGAGGCTCTCCCCATCACAACAGGCTCGGGGCTCCCAGAACACATTCATCCTCCACATGTACAACTAGCTCCTGTCGTTTCCTGTTATGCGAAACCACGTCACCCATCCACCGTCTATGTGACCCTCCCGTGGCCCGGGAAAGTAGGTGATATTCGCCCATTTTACAGATGGAGACACCGAGGCTGGGAGAGGTAAAGTGACTTATCCCAGAGCACGCAGACGGAGGGACACAGTGGAGAGTATACTGCCTTCATCCCGCCACGAACCCACGGTAGAGGATCACATTAGCTGAGGCTTACGGCTTACCAGGCCCTTTGAGGCAGGTGGTATTATTTTGCCCATTTTAGGGCGACGAACCCAAGGCCCAGAGAGGTAAGTCACCGGACCTCCAGGCCCTCCTAACGAGGTGAGCCTTTTTGAAACAGGCAGCTCGGGTTCAGCAATGATTGGCCAGGTCCCCTTTGGTCCAGTCGCCACCACTCTGGGGACAGAAGCCTTCTTAAAGGCCAAACAGGGAAGAGAGCTAGCTCTCTTCTTGTCCCGCTTTTCCTCACTTTCTCTGGGATGCGGGGATCCCTGCAGCCTCATAGGAGCTGGAGCGATCTATTTTTATGTGGACAGGACACATAATTTGCAGGAGGGGTCCAGGCCGGGGGAGACAGAGGGATGATAGGAGACACCTGAGCTGATTCCGGGGCGGGCACGGGCCTGATGGTGTCGCCGCTGGTTAACCTGCACCGCCGGCCTGACGGGATTTGGCAAAGTCAAGCCCTGTCTCACTGCTAGTCATTTCTACCTGCTGCATTTGCATATACATATGATATCCGTTATCCTAATTATATCTATTTTCCCAGGTATGGAGAGACATACCCCAGAGTTGGGGTGCCCATTAGCAGATCACACGGGCCTCTGCAGCTGTGTTTTGATCAGCGGAAAAGGTTCCCTGGCATCGGAGAACTGAAATCACCTTTTAGGGTATGACAAGCGCAGCCAAGCGTCTCGCAAGTGAAAAATCAGAGGTTTCTCCGAGGAAGGAGTGAGAACGACCACAAAGAATTAAAAGGAGAACACCCTTTAATGGTTTCCACTGTGAAAGCTCAGTCACGCTTAAGGCCTGCCATCCATCAGGCAGCGTGGCACTGGAGTGCCTCGGAAGCCCCCATACTCGCTTCTGGAAGGAGGGGGCGGCCGCGGGAGCCCCCAGGGGAAGCCCAACCCGCCATTTTTCCAGGCTGGGCTCCAGCAGGGAGGCCGTGAAGGTGAAGGGGCCAACGATGGTTGCCAGAGTATTATGGATCCTGATGTATTCCCATCTGCCTCCAATGACTTGCAAAGGCTCTGCAGATCCTTATGCAAATCAGCAAAGCCGTCTTTTAGACCCTGAGGCTCAGGGACTCTTCACAGGACCAGTGGTAGTATTTTCACGTCTGCGGGCTCCCACCACGGACTTGTATGCCCACGCTCCGGAGGCTTCCTTGGGGGTCTTGTGTCTCTGTGTCGCACATGCAGCTTATGGGTCAATACCTCAGGTGGGAAGCTTGTGAGTCCTTCGTAATAAGCGGCATGTTCCTAAGCTCTCTCCCATCTCACTCTTGACGACTCTTATAAGCAGGTTTGTGACCCCAACTGCCCTGGGCCTAAAGGCACTCAGAGACCTGCCCAAGGTCAAATGGCCAGGCCGGACTGAACTCTGTGTGTAACCCTTGTGCCCTAACTTCGAGTCTGGTGCTACTCCCTCTGTATTTTCCTGGTTAAGATATTGCATACGAAGAATGGTGGAGGGCAGGGGAAGCCAGGAATCGGGACAGGGGATTCTCCATATCATCCCCAAAGGACCACACCGCAGAGGGGGAGCGGGGCTTTGTGGATTGAAGATGCTCCGCGGGTGATCATGAGGTGTTCCACCAGGTCCGTCGGATTGAAAGGTATTAATCCATTCCTTCCTTCGACAAATATTTACTGAAGACCTACTATATGCCAGGCATCGTTCCACACAGCTTACCTTCAACTGGAGGCAGACAGGTATCAGCTGTGTTAAGGGCTCTACCAAAAAGGAAACAGACTGGCCAGGGCAGTCTCCCTGAGGAAGAGCATCTAAGTCACGGCTCCTTCTAAAGCACGAGCAAGTCCTGTGAGAGCCGCAGGGAGAGGCTCTCGGCAGGGGTGCAACATGGCAGAGGTTCAGGAGCTTCTAGAAAGGGCTGAGTTTGAGAAGCAGAAAGGAGGCAGGCTGGCTAGAGCAAGGTTGTCAGGGGCAGATAGTACGAGATGAACTTGGAAAGGGAAGCAGGTGGGAGCCCACACAGAGCCTCAGAGGGTTTTTTAGGTAGCCTTTAGACTACCCCCAAACTTGTAGCTTAAAAATAAGGTGTTTTTTCCAGGGCGCCTGGGTGACTCAGTCGGTTAAGCGTCTGACTCTCGGTCATGATCTCCTAGTTCATCAGTTCAAGCCCCACATCGGGCTCTGCTCGGACAGCATGGAGCCTGCTTGGGATTCTCTCTCTCCCTCTCTTTCTCTTATCTTCCCCCACTCATTCCCCCCCCCAAATAAATAAACTTTTAAAAAATAAAGTTTTTTTTCATTAATAGATTAGAATAGCATAGTATATTATATGACAACGCAGTGGTTCTCAAGCTTTAGAATGTATCAGAATCACATGGAAGTCTTGGTAACGTTCCAAAAACCCCCCATAGAGCATATGTGGGGTGGGGCCTGGGAGTCCTCCTCTCCAACAAGATCCCAGGCGGTACCTGCTGCTGGTTCGGGACCACTCTCTGAGCACCACGATGCTAAGACTGTTCCACCTCTATTCTGGGCAAGTTTTGGCTTTTGAAACCCTTGTTTCAGTGATGTGTTTGTCCATGTGTCCCAGATCCTGCTATAAAATGTGTTCTTTTAAGAGCGGGTCATACTTTCAGAAGCGGAAAGCCCCAGATGAGAAATTTAGGAACTTTCTTTAGAAATCCTCATCCTTCGAGGGTCCAGTGAACCCTGCTGGGAAACCGTGGCTTCCCTGAAAGTAAACAAACCAGCAAATACCTGAATGAAAACCAAAAATAAATGAAAGAAAATCTATGTGGAATAGGAAATAGGATTCATTCAGAGCCTCACCTTGGCCTTGATTTGTCCTAACAAACCTTCTAAAATATTTGGATATAAAGCCCGGGTTCATGCTTGTCCCTTGTCGCCCTGGCTCCTGACTTCACTTCCCCGGGGGTGGGGGTTGGGGGGGGCACTCTGGCTGCTGGGACCATGTTTTGCTGTCCTGGGGCCATCCCCACAGTGTCGCCATTCTGCAGAAGGCCCACCAGGGTCCAGTCCTTCAGAAGCAAACCCGCTCACCTGGTTCACCCTGCGGCTCAGGTGGTTTTCCACACACACCTTGACTGGTTCCTCTGTCATCCAGCCCTCCTTCTCCTATAAGCTGCACTGGTTCCAGGTCCCCATGGGACACTGGGGCTCAGTCCCAACTTCTTGCTCCTGGCCAGTTCTGACACCAGTTATAAAAGCGTGTCTCATCCCCATTCAGGAGCAGGCCAGCCTCGGGGGGGAACTTGAGGGCCTCTCTCTGAAAGCCCAGTGGAAAGGCAGCAGCCTCTGCAATCTGTGCTGTCTTGGTCGGTCCAGCCTGCTGTGACAAAGTGCCACAGACTGGTACTCATCGTGAAGATGAGTAGGACTGGCTGGTTGGAAATACCCAGAGCACCCAGAAGGCGCGGCATATACCGGCAGATGTTGGATCTCAGGGACAACTCGGGTTTGATCGCTGTGATTCACATAGTGTTCTGGGGAGCACGTTGGGTTGTCAGAGCCCAGGCCGGGGACAGAAACACCGAGAAGCCTGCAGAGCCGTTCAGGAGGAGCTGACCTCCCACCTCACCTCCTCTCAGTGGCCATTTCTTCCCATCTATTGGCCCCTTGTGGCACAGCTCGGTGCGGGCCACATCTGTGATGGCCTCCCCAGTCCCCGGCTCCCGTCTCACAGGCAGCCGGCTTGCACCTCTCTCTGGCAATTCTGATTCTGCCTTGAATGGTGGGGCGGGGGGGGGGGGGGGGGTATTCATCCCATCACTTACCTGCCACGGCGGCACAGAGCCAAGTCCGGGACGTGGCAGAGATTCTGCAGAAGCCCCTGCGCAGGAAACTGCCATGACGCCTGGTGAGTGTCACAGCTGACGTCCCCAGGAGTCCCGGGGAAGGCTCCGAAGTTGTGTGCGCATCCGTCTCCCTGACCCGTCTCTAGTCTCCTTGAGGGCGGGGACTGTGCTGTGTCCATTTGTCCAGCTCTGTCAACCACCATTTCCTGAGGGATCCAGCAGCTTCCAGAGAATCCTCCAGAGGAAGGGGTGAGATGAGAGAGAACTTGAGTCTCCTTGGGAAATTCCAGGCAGAGCCAAAGTCCCCAGACTCACAAAGGAAGCTCCCTTCCCCCCACCCTCCCCTCAATGCCACTAAGATAGTTGTGATGGAATTCATGGGACCACCCTCCCAGAACTGCCCCACTCCCCATTGGGAATCACTTTGTAAGTACTGCGTGACTCCTGACCATAGGTGACTGGCCAGGGATTGGCACTGAGCCACATTGGACCACAGACAGCCCTTTCAGGGATCCTTGAAATGAAAACTGAAAAAGGGGCGCCTGGGTGGCTCAGTCAGTTGAGCGTCTGACTCTTGATTTTTGTCTCAGGTTGGGGTTCTCTCTCTCTCTCTCTCTCTCTCTCTCTCTCTTAAAAAAACAAAATAAGCATCTAATATCTTGGCATAAGGCAGAGAGCGTTTCAGGCAGCCGCATTTCTGTCCATGAGGGTATGTCAGAAGTGGAGGAAGCCGGTCTAGTGGACAGGAAGGACAGTGAGAAGCAGAACGAGAGGGGAATGTGTGGGGAGGCCTCGTGAGCCCCTCGTGTCATTGGTTCCTGAAGTCTGCCTGCACCTTTGCCGAGGTACTCCAGCCCCTACTCAGTCCCTCTCCTCCTTACACAGGGTCCACTTGGACCTTTGTCACTTGCAACCCACAGCACCCCGACGGACGGCGCAATCCCGCTCTGAGAAGCCTCTCCACCGGGGAGATGGCATGCCTTCGGCGAAGTTTCTTCTCTGCCTTACCTTCCCCCTTCCTCCAAACCACCCTTCCTCATGGATGGCACCAGTGACTGCACTGGGAGGCAAGCTGTGTTTTAAAATGATGTTGACAAATAAAACGAGCCTGTAAAGGCAATGAGAGGTGGCTAGGAGAGCTCCAGGGCGGGGTGTCTGTGAGAGAATGTGCGAGCCATAGACTGGTCGGCTTCTAAAGTCCGGGCTGGAAAGAACAATGAACAAATAATGTATCTTCGTTCTTTTTATACCGCTGCTGTGTAGCGAAAGCATTTATTAACTAGAGAAGGAGATAAACCTGATCACAGGTATCAGTATAGGAAATCTAGTCACCAGCCTGGGTCCTCGTTATAAATAATGGATATTTAAATGCATTGCTATTCCCTTTAGTGGACCATGGGCAACTCTCTAATATCTGTATCTCTCCTCCGTCATCTGGGAAAGGCCATGCAGTTTGGGGTTTGCGGCCATCTCCAGGGACAGGTCTGAGGTTAATCACACCTAGCAAGTGTTTTAATAGTGCTCATGTGACCCAGTTCTGGCCAGTGAGACTCCAGGAGAGGTTTGCCAGAGGCTTTTGAGAAAGTTCTTTCATGTACTTGAGAGAGAGAGAAGAGAGGACAGCCTACTCTCACTTTCCCCAGTGGGACATGAACGAGAGAGCAAGGAGACTTGAAGCCCGTGACTGTCACCCTGTAGTCACAAGGGGACCCAGCCTTACAATGAGACTGGCACGGGTCCCTGATGTCATGACTGAGGCTCTGGATTAACCCACTCTGAGAAGGGGAGCTACTAAATTTCCTTACTCTCAGATCACTTGGAGTAGACCATCCTGTGACGGTCAGCCCTGAGCTCATCCTCATCGATGGAAGGAAGTCCCTAACGGGAGGCAGACCGCTCAGTGGTTAGCAGCTTAGTGTTTGGAGGAGGAGAATTCTGAGGGCAAATCCCAGCTCTGCCATTGGATGCCCGTGGAAACTGGGCAATTTGCCCAACCCTTTGAGCCTCAGTTTATTCATCTATACAACGGGGCCATCAATGTTCCTGTGGTGGTTATTTGCCACGTTGGGCTATGGAGAATCCAGCCCTCCCTGCCACCAACCGACATTCAAAACTCCTTTTGGGGACTCCCCAATGGGCATTATTGGTGCTTGAAAGGCAAGATCTTTTGTTCCTCCCCTGGCCCGGCCAAATGGCAAGTCTTTTTTTTTTTTTCTTTTTTTTTTTTTTTTTTTTTTTTAGTAAACACTACTAGAACCCAATATGGACCTTGAACTCACAACCCCAGGATCAAGAGTCGTATGCTCTATTGACTGAGCCAGCCAGGCCCCCCAAAAGGCAGGTCTTGACGTAAGCCCAGCATATCCTGATCGAGTGGACTCGGAGGGTATTGGTCAGCTGAGCCGGCACACGGAACAGCCTTCCCCTGCTGCCTGGTCCTCTGGGATCCACCGCGCCCCTGCCCCTTGCCGCAGCCTTGTGTTTCAGCCCTCCAACCACTCTGGAAGCCCCAGTGTCCTCCCCACAAACTCCGTCCTTCTGGAATAGCAGGTTGGCTTTGGTTGATTGCAGCCAAGAATGCTGCCATATAAAAGGGCCTTCTTTGTAAGGCTGCTGCAAAGCCTATAACTGAGATTGTACTTGTAAAGCGTTTCAGTGAATGCCTGGCTCAGCACATGTAGCCATTGAGATTATTACGGACTCAGATGGCCCCATGAAGGGATGATCTGAGTTAAACACAAGGTTTTAATTGACCAAAAAAGGGTACACAGAATCCTAGTTGCCGAATTGGCAACCTTCCCTCCACATGCAGGCTCTGGCTGCTTGGGGTCTCCCGCCTGCCATATTCACCATGAATTGGCAACACTCGGTGAACACAACAGAATGAAGACACAGACCATCCAAAGGCCAAAATACCACGCAAACAAGAATGCTGAGTGACGACTTCGGCGACCAGTGTCCTTTACCCAGAGTTTGCTAGCCGTAGGTGAAAACCACATTACAGCCTCGGGGCCCCACGGCCAACAGACCGCCTGAGGAAGCCAGGGCAGCGAAGGACAGGGCTCTAGGGCAGAGGTCAAGACCAGATCTGGAGTTCAAACAATCATCCCACCGCGGGCACGTTCTGCGACTGCTCTGCCTGGCCTCCTGGCTGCCAAGCACGCTTTGAAGTAGGAGAAGAGGCTGCTTCTTACCTGACACAGGGTAGTAGGAGTCAGGTGAGGGCATGTGACTTTACTTTGTAATCTGGTACCTTCCAGGCATCAAGTGATCCCTTGCCACCAACAGCAACGTCATCAACGGCATCGTCATCTCCCGCCTGACATTCACAGAGCCATCGCTAAACCCCAGGGACAGGGTACACATTTTATACACATTAGTCCAATAGATCCTTCCAACAACCTACGAGGCCAGGTACTATTATGGTCATTAATAGACTGAGACTTGCAGAAACTGAGGCGCTTGACCTGGCCCTTAGCCACTCAGCTGTACAGCCCGATCGCCAGGAAGGCCCCTCTCCCCATCACCCCACTCACCCCTCCTGACTCATTTCAGGCAGCCTTATCCTCCACAGACCTTTCTCTCTCTGCAGGCTGAACAGCCACAGACAGAACTTTTGCTAAAGTGCCTTCACGTGTTTACTTGGAAGATGGGTTTTATGCCCCGGTTGCGGCCGATGGCAGATCCTGTCTCTTCTACATTATTAACTCTCATGTACATGCCGTAAACATGTCCCCTCGGGGCTGATGGCAATATATTGATCCAGACTGTTTAATCCCACACGCCAAATCAGAGGATCGGGTACGCACTCTCCCCCGTGAGTGTGGCCTGTGGGCTCCAGGTGTGTAAATCTCCCCGCACACCCCACGGCTGGGGGGGACCCAGAAAAAAAAGGATTATTTATGAATGGGATCCTCAGGTGTTCCGCCCCAGATGAATGGCTTTCGGGCCCAGCGTATCAAGGGTGGAAAAATGAATCACGGCCACACCATTTTGATGAGGAAAACAAATCAGAAGACGCATGCATCTTTCTGAAAGGTCACTGTGCCTGCAGACCTGGCTTGTCTCTGTGGGGGCACAGCGTGGTGATCGGAGGGAGGAAGCCGTAAGGACCATCATGTATACTGTCACCATGGGGGGGCAGCCGCAGCCCCCAGCACCACACTGCGGGGGCTGTACTGCAGCCCCTGAGTTTTTCCCTTCTCTCCCCTTCCTCCAGGGAGGTGGGACACAGCCGATCAATAAGCTGCACGGATGGAAGCGCCTGCAGCACGGTCGTTTCTCAAGTCAGACCCAGATGGCACCTATCACTCGCAGTAAAAGGCTGCCAGAGACAGAATCAAGGCTCATCCCGTCGTGGGGCCCGCCCGTCTCTGCCTCTGTGACAAACGTCTTCTGCCTCCCGCACGAGCTTGCAGCAAAGAAACCATTTCCAGGATGCAACACGCCGCCTGCCTGGCACCTGCCCGCCACCTGCCCGCTGACGTTTCCTTGTGCTGTGAAACAGCCTTCCCCGGGGTCCCTGGCGCTGGCCGGGCCATCCCCAAGGGTTCCCCCCACCGCCCCATTTTATTCCTACGCATTGGCAGGAGAGCAGAGCCCCCAGAGCCTGCTGCCGGAGGGGTTCGGGGCAGCTTCCCGCTGGAGGGACCCACGTGCTGCCGAGAGGCATTCCAAATTCAATTACTCCAGGGAGGCCACACCTCATTAGGCGTGCCTCGGTTTTTGGAGAGGAAAAGGTGTTTTTCTGCCAAACGAGTTGTCTAGCGTGCGTTCTTCTTCTTCTGTCTTGGGGGAGGGGGGGTGGGGGGGGGTGGGAGCCAAGTCTGGCTGTTGCAGCCAAGGTGGCTCTAAGCACTTTGCTTCCTCCTGCTGATCCGAGCCAGAGAGAGACGGGCAGTGGCCAAAGCGCTCAGGGCCTAGGTCTGAAATAGACGGCACAGGCACACACCCAGCGGGGCTCTTGGCTCCCTTCCTCCCTCCACGTGTTGGACGGGAAAACCAAAATCCCACCCCCCGCCCCTCCCCCCCCCCCCCCCCCCCCCCCCCCCCCCCCCCCGACCCACAACACCCTCACTGTACCAGGCAGAGAGGTAAGGTGCGGAGATGGCCGGGAGCTCCTCCCACCGGCCTTGGTTTGAACCCACGGCCCCAAGAGGCTATTGGCCTTGAAAGTTTGAAAAATAACACACGGACGGGGTACCTGGGCGGCTCAGTCGTTACGCGTCCGACTTCCGCTCAGGTCGTGATCTCCCGGTTCCCAGGTTCGAGCCCCGCCTCGGGGGTCTGTGAGCCCTCTGCCCCTCCCCCGCTCATGCTCCGTCTCTCGCTCTCTCAAAAATAAATAAACATTAAAAAAGAAAGAAAAATAACGTGAGATTTTTTTTTTTTTCTTCTCCCACTCTGCAGTCAGCCGAGAGGCCTACGCAAAAGCATTCTCTGGAGGAGGCACCCTCTGCACCAGGGTTTCTTCAACCTCAGCGCTATGACATCTTCGGCCCGGTGACTATAGTGGGGACCGTCCCAGGCGGTGTTCGGCAGCATCTGCGTCTCCACTCCACTATGTGCCAGGAACACACCCCAGCCACGACGACCCAAAATGTTCTCACCGGCTGCCAAATGTCCCCGAGGGTGGAGATTGCCCCCAGGAGAAACCCCTGCCTCCAGCAAAGGGGCAGAGGTGGGAATAAAGCCCGGGTGTCCGGGATCTGGGGTAAACATTCCAGAGCCCACACAGCTGATACCCACGTCATTGCCAAGAGAACGGACTCAGGAGATGTGAAAGGGTCTCATAAAACAATCAGCAGCAGCCACCTTTGCTGGAATGGCAACAGGACGTGTCAAGGGCGGACCAGCCGCTCAACACACACCATGTCTAACAAGTATTAGAGGTTATTAATGCTGGTGCCACGCGCTGGTGACTCAGAGTCACGGGCAGCCAGAGCCACATTTTCACCAAATATGGCAAACGCGAGCTACCGTGGCCAGGCCACCCTCGATGCTGCAGGAGCACACGGGAATGCGCTTCTGGCTCCTTCACAGGTGCGGTGCCGGAGCGGGGACATTTCTGGACGCTGGACGAGCTGGACCTCTGAGCCACGCTCCTGTTGGAAGATCTCGTCTCCGTCACCCCATCCCTACCACGCTTGGCGTTAACATTTGCAGGCCGCTCACTGAACACCCTCGCTACACAGGGCGGTCCGGGGCCCCGGAGGCACCTGTATCGCCTGGGAGCTTGTTAGAAGATCTGGAACCCCGGGCCCCACTGCCGACCTCCCACTGCATTCCAACAAGATCCCCAGGTTGTTTTTCTTTTCTTTTTTTTTAACTTTTTAAAATGTTTTATTTATTTTGGAGAAAGAGAGAGAGAGAGAGAGCACGAGGAGGGGAGGGGCAGAGAGAGAGGGAGACGCAGAATCCAAAGCAGCCTCCAGGCTCTGATGAAGCCTCATCACAGAGCCTGACGCGGGGCTCGAACTCCCGAACCGGGAGATCATGACCTGAGCCGAAGACGGACGCTTCCCCGACTGCCCACCCAGGTGTCCCCCTCCCACCGCGGGTTATTTCTGAGAGCACCGAAGGCTGAGACACTACTACTCTCTCTCGTAACAGTACGGGGCTGCTAACATCTGTCAGCATTTTAGAGCGTGCACAGATGCCCTTCACCAGCCTGTCTCTCCCCAGATCCACTCATTCAACAAATATTTACCAAACACCTAACCATGTGTCCCACCCTTGGGGAGCCAACAGTCGGGCACCCTCGCCAACACCCCCAGACAGGTGACTATACAGAGGAAGTCACTTGATTTACATAGATAATGACGCTCCACCAGCTCACCTACGAGCCTGGGGGTAAGATCCTGCTACCAGTAACCAGAGCAGAAGGGTTTCAACTCCAACACCCTTTTCCTCAATTCTATAGCTCTTTCTTCTACACCCGTACTACTCTTCAACCACAGCCATCAGGGCAAAAAGAAGAAACAGAAGTTTCTGCCTGTCTTAACTACGCAGTCATCCCGAAGGCGGGGTTGGGGGCTGGGGTGGGGGGCGCTTGGCTCGATTGCCAGCTTGCGTCACGAGCTCCTCTAGAGGGGCGCCTGGGTGGCTCAGGCGGTTGAGCGTCTGGCTTTGGCTCAGGTCATGATCTCACGGTTCGTGGGATCGAGCCCCACATCGGGCTCTGCACTGACCGTGTGGATCCTGCTTGGGATTCTCTCTCCCTCTCCCTCTCCCTCTCCTTCTCTCTCTCTCTCTCTCTCAAAATAAATAAATAAACTTAAAAAAAAAGAACTCATCTAGAATCAGAGACAGTTTAATTCACGGGGGTGGATTTACTTAAAGCTCTCCACCAGCTGCACAGTTCGAAATCAAAGGCATTTAAAGACCATCCATAAAAAAAAAAAAAAAAAAGAAAAATACAAAGCAACCACAGCTCTGTTATCTTAAATCAAAACAGAGGTCCAGACTGTGCCCACGCCAACTCCTGTCCCAAGTCCCCTCCTCACCTGGGCTTCCTAAAACCCGAAGATGTTTTTTTGTTATCACTTTGTTTCACTTGGTTTCATTTACTTTTGTCCTCTCATAAAGATGTCATGAGACCTGGCGTAAGGCACCCAGTGGCTCCAAACCCCTGTGATTCCAGGGCAATTACTCAAGTGCCTCGATTTTCTCATCTGTAAAATGGGAAACATGGGAACTGCTTTACAGAGTTCCTGGGGGGATTCAGGAAGCTAATTAATGTGAGTACGGCGCTCAGCCCCAAGCCTGAGTCCTGGCAAGGATGCAACCGTGGCGGTTATCTTCTCCCTCCCTTTTTTTCCGAGAACATTCCAGCAGGTGGCTGAGGGCCGATGGATGGTGCCTGAGGAGTCTTTCTGAGGGATCCTCTGACATGCTGGGTTGAGCTGGAAGGGGTATGATGAAGGCAGAGCCCCATTCAAATGCAGAGGGTGAACTCAACTGAAGGGCTGTTGCTGGGGCATCTGGGTGGCTCAGTCGGTGGGGCGTCCAACTCGGGCTCGGGTCATGATCTCGTGGTTCACGAGTTCGAGCCCCACGCTGGGCTCTGCGCTGACTGCTCGGAGCCTGGAGCCTGCTTCAGATTCTGTGCCCCACCTCCGCTTGCATTCTGTCTCTCTCTCTCTCAAAAATAAATAAACATGAGAAGGGCTGTTGCTGCCCTAGATGCCTGAAGTAAAGCTTGCGGCCATCCCCAGCGTGTGTTCTGGGGACCTTCTGTGATGTTCAGGAAAATAAAAAGATTGCGGTGAACGTCTCAGGCGGAGGATGGGGCCGTACAAGTCATAGAAACACCTGACATTCTTCTGGTTCCCAAAGCTCAGGGAACTCCCCACTACACGAGCCTTAGATCCCCCTGAGACAGAAGCTGAAAATGCCAGGCATCTATTCCCCCAGGCTCCCTTGCAGCTATGAAGCAGCCCCCAAATGCCCTGCCGAAGACTTTGACTCCGGAGCCAAGGCCTGTAGGGAATCCAGTCTGCTGAAGACATCACAGGAGTGTACAGCCAACGCCCAGAAGCTTCTATGGCACCCAGCTTCTGCAGGGTCAGCATTGGGACTGCTTCCGTTGGTGAGAGTGATATCTCCTCAGGAGCTCTTCTGGAGACCAGATCTAGACAGGCTGAGCCTGATTCTCTTGCCCTCTTAAGGAATCTATGAGCACCCCCCGAGCCCCTTAAAAAGTGATTTGTCTGTTGAAATTAAAGGGTCTTTTGCTGAAGCTAAGAACACAGAGGGAAGCACCCCCCAGCTTAATTTCTGGTCCTCGATTTAGCTTGTAGAGGGTCGCAAGGACACGCTGATAGAGAAAGCCCCACCGCCGACCCACCTCCCCTGTCTGCGTGAGTGCGTCCCAAAATGGGAACTCTGGGACACCCACGTCAAAGTCAACTACGGTGTAACTAGGGTATTGATGAAAAGGCAGAGCCCTGGCCCTCACTGTGTACATACTGAATTCGAATCTTTGGAGCCGCAGTCCAGAACGATTTTGAGGTGGTACAACTTCGAGCTTATATTTTGTGTGACTCTGTTTTCTGTTGCGTGTTTCTTCTTCATCATGTTTTTCTCGTAACCTGTCCGTGGCAGGCTGGAAAGAGACACCTCGTTCTTCACCCGAGATGGTCCTTCCTGACAACTGCGTCGCGGCATCTCGAGCTAATCCTCCCGTCAGCAAACTACAAGTCAGCGTGAATAGTGTCGGTCCAGCTTCAGACTCTGAAACTCCATCTGGACGCACCAGCTGCTGGGGCTCGAACCTTCTCTCTCTCACCAGCCATGGGGCCTCTAATTCCAAGACTAGATTAACACCTGGCATTCAAAGGGCTTTTTGTTTCTGGGTAGAATCACAGAAAAAAGTCACGACGACTCAAAAACACCAGGAAAACTTTATGCTTTTTCCAGGGTCAAGGTAGTTGGCTCAGTGCCAACCCCGGTCCCAGAACTACCCAAGCAAATACTTGTTCCCAGATCAAACGTGACCAAGCCCCGAAGACCTTATAGGGGTCGAGTGTTTACATACGACAGTGGCGACTTCCATTTAAATGTCTTTTTAAATTCCTTATCTCTACCGTGCATTTCCAGCATGTTCCAAAATGAGAAACCTCGTTTTTCATCGTTGTGGAGATACGACTGAAGCAAACCGAGCCGCACATGTGTGAGGTGTACAATCTGATCCGTTTTGAAATCTGTATGTAACTGTGTGACCGCGAGGACAATCAAGAACACAAACACATCTATTACCCCCACAAGTTTCCCTGGACACCTCGACAGTCTCTCCTTCCCTCCCCCTCTGTCCCCAGGCAACCATTCAACCACTAATTTGCTTTCTGTCCCCATAGATTGGTTTGCATTGTCTAGAATTCTATAGAAGTGGAATGATGCCCTGCGTACTCTTTCGGTTCTGGCTTCTTCTTCTTCCTCCTTTTTTTTTTTTTTAAGTTTATTTATTTTGAGAAAGAGAGGGTGAGCAGGGGGCAGAGAGAGAGGGAGAGAGAGACAGAATCCCAAGCAGGCTCCACGCTGTGAGCACAGAGCCCGATGTGGGGCTCGAACCCATGCACCGTGAGATCATGACCTGAGCCGAAATCAAGAGTGGGTCGCTTAACTGAGCCCCCCCCCCCACCCCAGGCGCCCTGGTCCTGGCTTCTTTCACTCAGCATAAGACTTTCGAGATTCAGCCACCTCACTGAAAGTATCAGTGTCTAATTCCTTTTTACGGTTGAGTAGTATTCCATTGCGTGGACCTTTCACAATTTGTTTTACCCATTCAACTAGAAAGCCCAATACAAAAAAAAAAGGGACGTATTTAATTTCTCAAATCCTCCTGAAAGTAGAATAAGGAGGAGGAGAGGAAGCAAAGGGAAAAGGAGCACATTTTTCCGAGCCCGTCCCTCCTCAGGATGTTTGCGACTGCTCTCTCCTCGGCCCAGAATGCTCGTGTCCCCAGATCGTGGCATGGCGGACACCTTCCCCTCGTTCCTGACTCGGTGTGAAGGTCACTTCCTCGGAGGCCGTCCTGACCCCCACCTCTCCCTCCCTGTTCTGCCACCCAAGTCACTCTTCATCATGCTACGTGGCGTTAGATTCTCCAAAATGCTTCCCAGTCT
The DNA here is from genome assembly GCF_018350215.1 of Panthera leo. Classification (NCBI taxonomy): domain Eukaryota; kingdom Metazoa; phylum Chordata; class Mammalia; order Carnivora; family Felidae; genus Panthera; species Panthera leo. Next base: position 28,890,915 of record NC_056693.1, on the reverse strand, counting down.
TGGGTTTTAGCCAATCTATCTTTTTTTTTAATGTCTATCCCCTTCCAGAATGTGGACTCCGGAACACCAGAGACCTTCCCCATCTGTTTTCAGAGTTTGTTTATTTATTTGTTTACCTTAATTTTTGTAAGTTTATTTTTGAGAGCGACAGAGAGAAAGAGACAGTGAGCAGGGGAGGGGCAGAGAGAGAGGGAGAGAGAGAATCCCAAGCAGGCTCCGCACCGTGAGTGCAGAGCCTGACGTGGGGCTCGAACTCACGATGCCTCGAGATCATGACCTGAGCCGAAAACCAAAAGTTGGACGCTTAACTGACTGAGCCACCCAGGGGCTCCTATTCATTTATTTTTTTAATATTTATTTATTTTTTTGAGAGAGAGAAAGAGACAGAGAGGAAACGTGCGCGAGAGGGGGAGGGGCAGGGAGGTGGACAGAGGGTCCAAATGTCTCTGCGCTGACAGCAGCGAGCCCAACGCGAGGCTCGAACCCACCAACCGGGAGATCGTGACCTGAGCCAAAGTGGGTCGCTTAACCAACTGAGCCACCCAGGCGCCCCTGGTTTATTTATTTATTTTCAGAGAGAGAGGGCATGAGCAGGGTAGGGGCAGAGAGACAGGAGAGAGAGAGAATCCTCTCTCTCCGGGCTGCAGTGCCTGACTCAGTGCTCAAACTCACGATCCGTGAGATCGTGACCTGAACCGAAATCAAGAGTCAGATGCCTAACTGACTGAGCCACCCAGGCGCCTCAGCCTTCTCTTGTCTTTCCACAAGTCTATCCTTCATAACCGGCATAGGTAGGTGCCCAATAACGTTGGTTCACTGAATGAGTGAATCAGTGAATTGATGGGAAGGTTGAGTTGTGCTTTTGTAAAGTTTTAAGGCCCTTCTCGTTTCGAAAAATCTCAGAACTCCTTGATACAGCAGTGACTTTTGGGAGGCCACCCACCAATGCTGGGAGCTACTCATAGATCAACTCAGAGGCCTGGAGGAGAACGGAAGGAGCAGCCGAGACATGGAGACCCATTTAATGCACCGGCGAGAAACCCAGCCTGGGCTATCCCCACCGCACTGGCTGGCTCTAACTCTCCTACAAATCATCCGAAATGCTAAATCATGTTGAAACCCCTCTGACGGTGACCACCGGGAACTATGAAGGACACTCACGCATAATTTACATACTGCCAAGCTCCTAAGAGCCTCTAAATAAAGCCCCTGAGGGCCCCCGGGCACTATTTTTGAGGAGAAGGACATCCAGTGACAGATTAAATCGAGTCTGTTCCTTCAACACCAGAGAAAAAAGAAACCTCGCCGTCCCCGCGCTGACATCTGTGAATGTCTTAAGCTGCATTTGCTGTCAGACGCTTCCCGAAGAAGCCGCGATTCCCCTGAAAACGTACACATGGGTTACGGTCTCCCATTTTACAGAAGACGCCGCCACCACTCACGGGTATTTTTTGCTCAGACTTTCATTCTTGCTCTACATCTTAACCGTACAAAGTGTTTTCATCGCGAGGCAGAGCAGAGGGGAGGGGAGTTCACAAGAGCACTTTGCGTTCCGACAGTAAATGTGAAATTACCTTTGATCACAACAGGGTTCTCATACGGATAACGAGGCGGGGGCCGCAGCCGTAGAGGGTCGGCATCCAGACCCAAAAGACACACACCTGGCGGGGAAGGACGACAGGGACAGGCCGATAGGAGGATTTCCCGCCCCGACCATTAGCTTTGGCTACAGAATGCTCTGTCGTTACAACCATGCTCAATTTTTATAATCCGACAAAAAACGGAAAGCCAGAAAAGCCAGCGACACGAGGCCTGAGTCAACACTGCGCACGGTTTATACCTTGCAAGGGGCCCAAAGAGAAACAGCACCTGTTTCATTGTTTTGTTTTGTTTTGTGCCCGATTCAGAGGAGTCCACACAATCAAAACACAAATGTGGGAGCCAAATAAAACAACGCAGTGAATACAGGCAGGGACCTAAGCGACAGGCCGCATGCATGTCACTAGTGCTCAGGAACCTTCCAGAAGCAGGCGGATGATCTGTCCCTGGCCCACATGAACAATTCAGCTTGGGCTCATGCACAACCTGCTCTAGTTTCAACTTTCGGTATTAGTTGCGAAATGGGAGACATGCCCTGAAATCCAGCACTGTTTTTACCCTTGCTCCTATGCCGTTCCATTCCCCTCCCCAACACTGAGCCAGGCAGTAACACCCTCCCCGGAAACAAACACTGTGACTAACTGCCCTTAAGCAAGGGAGGGATTAACAATGTTTCTGTGGTCTCCCCCATGCCTGGCATGTTACCCTGCAGAGTAAATGAATAAAGGAGTAGATGGGTGGATGGGTGAACGGGGAATGATATTTTTAACCATCCCGTAGCATCCGATCCTAACAACGTGTAGGGGAATAACAATAATAGTTAACACTTATATTTATGCTAATTATATGCCAGCCACTATTCTAAATTCCTCATACATATTAACTCTTTTAACCCTCGAGAGCTCTATGAAATAAGGACTATTATTATCTCCATTAAACAGATGAAGAAACTGCTGGAGGTATTTGGAGGTCGCGCTGCTCAAAGCAGGCAGAGCTGACTCCTTGCTGGTTGCTTTGAATGAGGCACCGTGCTTCCTCTCCATCAGCTACATTTTATGAAGCAGGAGACAGGAGGGTCATGATACTCCCTGGACCAAGCGTATGTACCCACTGTGTCCTCAGGACACGGTTAAATGACAGCCAGGATGTGAACCCCACCAGCCTGACTCTGATGCCCAGGTAGGCCGTGCGAATAAAGCTGGCCAGGGGCAATTACTGGAGATGAAGCAGTCAAGACACTGTCTAGGGGCCTGGGATAAAAGGCCAGTTTTCTTAGCGCTGTTCTCCCAAACTGGAGGTGCTGTGGGGTCCAGGAAAGAAAGAGAAAATAAAAACAAATCTGGAAAGTGGAGGCTGCCCCCCAACTCTCCCGAAACCATTTTGTTTGGGTTGGAGAAGGAGAGGCTCGCTGGCGTCTTCCCTGGGCGAAAGGCCACAGCAAGACCTAAGCAAAGGTTACGTCCATTCCGGCCTGAGCACAGTTCTGAGCAGGGCTGCTCAGGGACTGGAGTTTAGTACAAAACAGGTCAGAGAGTCTGGGGTGGGGAGGGGACGCTCAGGATGAAAGAGTGGAGGCCAGGCCGGAAAGAGAAAGAAATGACAGTGCGATCATTAAGAAACTTCACTGAGCTGGAAAAGGGGAGAGAAGAAGAGGTGGGTGGGCTATCCATTGCCCCCCCCTTTTTCTCATCACACATAGGGAGCCAGAAAGGATGGAGGTGTTAGCAGCGCGATGGAATTGAAGTTGCTTGTGGGCACGGGGTGGGGGGGGGGGGGGGAGTCAAAACGCTGACAAGCAGCGCCCTCCAAGCAGAAGCACGTCTCTCCCTCACGGAGTAGAGAGAAAGCCAGAGAAACATCTCCCCATGAAAGTCAGAGCGCAGCTGAGATCGGTAGGGTTTGTAAATTCCCAATAATGTGAGAGACAGGCCTGGCTCACAAGGCTGCTGGGCAGACAAGAGCCAGGACCCCAGGACAGTCCTGAAACCAGAGTTGGCCATCCGGATTTCTACCAAACAGAAACCAAAAGGTGCCTTGCCCCCACCCCCACCCCCCATAAACGCTGACCATCCCCAGGCACATGAGCTTTTTTGTAAAATCAAATGCACATCTCTTTGGAAATCGTTGATCTATTCTTGAAAGGGGCACATTGTGCTACAGAAAGTGGCAGCCGATAATTTTTTTTTTTTAAGTTTGTTATGGGAGATTGGCTAAATTAGTTTATCTAGGAGTTCCCATTGGGACTTCTTTTGAGAGGATCTCCTGTATGAAGGAAAATGAGTTTCCTGGCAGACCCCCCCTCACACCCCCCAAAAGCACAGAGTCAAGGGCTCCACAGATCTCACACCTATTCCCAGCAGATGACACAAGATCTCACCATTTTTCACTGGATCCAAAGGTCCTACGACCTCTAGGTTCCAGGAATTAGCTACACTCTATTCATTGCAGGAGGATGATTTTGTTTTATTTTTCACTTTGAGAAAACCTCAATGGGATTTTAACCGAAGGGAAGCAAAGGTTTTCTTTTTATAAATTCGATTAGTCTTTCCCACTTTCTGTACCTCGAGACATTTCCTTTGGGAAGAATTTTATACCCAGAGACCCCCTTAGCGAGGCACTGTTGCATGCGGGGCGCGGTGAATTTCAGCGCAAGACGCTGCATGTGGACGGAAAGCAAAAATCGCGGGCACTTGCAGTCGCCAGCAAAGTCAGTTTGTGAATGCTGCCGTGGGGATGGCCCTGCCAGAGAAGGAAGATGAAGTTTGCCTTGGGCAGGCTGTGTGGGACCTCTGGCTGGGATGCGTGCGGGTGGTTACCAAGCCCGCCCTTCGCTCGCCACGGCTGACTTTCCCGCCGGAGCCGGCGCCGGGGCGCCTGGTCCCCGCGCTGCACCCGGCGCCGGTCTGGAGATAGCCCTTGGCTGTGGGCGGCGGGAGTCCCCCTGAAAGTGCGCCTTTTCGCCGCCGGGACTTAGCTGCTGGGGAGCGAGCGCGCCGAGTGCGCACTGCGTCGGTCGACTCCGCCCGAACCGGGGGTACCCACCCGAGCCTGCTCCCCGAGGCCTCGGGTTCGAAGCCTCTCCCGTGGCGGAGGAGAGGTTGGGATTTGAGCAGCAGCCGTTCGGTTAAGGAAGGAGTTTCTGAAACTCTCGGGAAAGCGAAGTCCCGGGGCGTGGAAAATAATCGAGCCGACGGTGGGTTTTCCAAACTTGATCTTTGCTCTGGGACATTTTTTCTGCCCTCTCCCCCAGTGCTCTAGCCCCCACCCGGGGCAAGAGTTCTAAGGGCTAGGGTAACTAACTGCATCAGTCCTTGCTCTCTCTGCCCACCGCCCCCCAAAACTTTCAGACCAGAAAAATACAAATAACCCCTAGGAGTGGCTCCTGCGGGCGCGTTCAGGCGTCTCCATCCCAACACACACACACACACACACACACACACACACACACACACACACACACACACACCACCATCACCACCACCACCACCACCACTCCGTCCCTCCCACCTCCTGGTAGAGGAGGGACTGGGAACCTGATCTCCGGGCTCCTGCCCCAAACGTTTCCCCATCAATAATGCTGATACCATCGATGTGCCTCCACCCCCGCCCCCCGAGCACCGCTGCCGCCTTTTCGCCGCTTTTTGCTTGACAGAAGAAAACGAAACCTCCCGTAGTGCCCTCCTACCCTTGGCCAGGGGCCCGCGGGGACTGGGGCCTGGGGCAGAGCAAGCAGGGGCACCCGTAGGGCGCGGGGAGAGGGGGGCGTCCTTCAGTTCTGGGGTGCTCAACCAGCGCCGGCGGAAAGAGAAGGAGGGTCCCGGGCGCAGGCCAGGCCTCATTCCAGGCTCCATCCCAAACCTGGGGTCAGACTGGGCCGGCATAAGATTTTTTTGCGAGTGGGAGAACCAGGCCTCGGAAAGGGGAGGCTCGACACCCTCTCCCCTGCCCAGGATCGGGATGACGCGGGGCGGTCCGGCGAAACCCCTTGTTTGGGGACTCAGCGGTGGCCCGTGGCCTTGGGGCACAGCCCTTCGGTCCGCCAACCCACCAAGGCGTTCTAGGTCTTGGGAAAACCGAGGAGACGCATTAGTAGAAACATGGCCATCGAGCCCCCAAAACGTGAGTTCGCCCACCTCGCCGAGCGCCTCCCCCGGGTGCGGTTCTTGTTGGCCCACGAGGTCACGACCCTGGCGCAGCAGCAGCCACACTTCGGGCCACCCCCCATTCCCTAGCGTGGATCAGCCCCAAAGTGCTAAGTCCTCTGGTGGAAAGGGCAAGTCCGAGCCCCGTCGGCCCGATTCGCCCAGCAGCTGCCCCACCTTAGGCTGGGGCGGCGCGACCCCCTATACAGCGCGCAGGTCACTAGGGTGAGCAAGGCGTGGGGACAGGCTCCAGCTGTGGCACCTCACTTGCACTCGCTGCCTTCTCTCGACCGGCTCAAAAATAAAAATCAACCCCCACTCTGTCTCCGTTTTCATTAATTTAATTATTTCTTTGCCTCGCGGCACGCGAAGCTTCACCCGCGCCCTGACATCGCAGCGCCCGCGTCAGCGAACCACGGAACTTGGGCCCCAGACAATGGCCCGTAATTGATGTATTGCCATCAACAATAAAGACCAATTCTCTCCCCGCCATCCCGACCATCCCCCCTCCTCCCATCCCCCCCCCTCCACCTCCCCTCTCAGCTCTCCCGGCCACAGAGGGAAAGAAAACAAACAAGAAATTAGCGGGGGACGCTGCGCACAGAGCGAGACGCCCGCCTCTACGCCGTCGAGGACGCAAAAGAACGAAAAAAGTTATTAAAGTTTGGATCCCCCCAATTAATTCGTCTCTCCTCGCCCATTTTTAATTAAACATCGCGAAGCTGCTTTGGCGTGCGCGTTTCGTTTGGTTGTTTGTTTTGGTGTTGGGGGGGAGGGAAGGCTCTCCCCCCCCCCCCTTAATCTTAAAACACAGAGCAAGTAACGAACACGTGTGAAGCTATTCCGGGAGCTTCCCGTGGCGCACGCGGCGCGCACAGGGAAGTAGGGCTTGCGGGATCGCCAGCTCGGCTCGGTTCCTGGCAGCACGCGGTGACCCGGAGGCCCGGACTTTCAAGAAGCCAAGAGTGTTAGAGACGGATGCGGCGGCTCCAAACGCGGGCATATTCGGAGAAACGAGTGTGCAAGTGCACATGTACGGACACATTAGTGTACCTGGGATACTGAGGGCTGGTGTGTGCGAAGACCGCCGTTTTGCAAGGGTGGGGGGTGCGGGATTTGCACGTGCTCCGGTACACTTTCCCGGGGGTCTGGGGAAAGCGAGCGGCTCGCACCCCAGGAGCACGCAGATCCATCTTTGCCGAGGGATCTCTTTAAATATTCAGTGAGAAATAATGGCATTTGAAGCACCACCTATGGAAACATTATTATCTTCATTCTTCAACATCAGCCCCACTGATAGCTTCGTTTGTCTTTTTATCAAAATCTACTGTAACCAACAGGACCTGGGGAGGAAAGGAGAGCGAGTGGAAAGGGAGTGTAGCCTGTGTGTGTGTGTGTGTGTGTGTGTGTGTGTGTGTGTGTGTGTGTGTGTGTGTGTTTCAGGGACCGAGTGAGGGCAGAAGAGAGGAAAAATAAGAGAAGAGAAAAGGTGAAGAAAGGGCGAACAGGAATAAGAAAGAAGGGAGAAGTTACACCAAGGGGGGTGGGGGGAAGGTCGCCAGGAGGAAAACAGAAACATTCATATTCACCCGCACACAAAAGATTTAGAATTAAAAAAAAAAAAAAAAAAAAAAACCAAAGACCAACGTAACTAAGAGAGAAGAGTCATTTGGGGGAGAACGGTAAGGGTCCAGAGCACCCGAAACTCCACTCGAAAGATTGGTGCCCACTTCGCGCGAACCGACTGTGGTGCTCTCCGGACTCCAGGGCGCTCTCGAATTGGGGCGTCCTTATGAGCCCTCTCCTCTCCTGATAGCGAGATAGGGCAGGGATTGTGTATCTGCACCCCCCTCCTCCCCCATTACTCAAACGAAGTTTGAGTTTGTCCTTCGGGCGCAGGACTTCGGAAACCTGGGAGCGAGGAGACCCTGAGGCGCAAGGGGAAAGAGCTAGGCTGAGCCGAGGACTGAGCCTCAGGTTCGCGGGCGCCCGAGCCCAGCGGAAGGAGTGCGGGACCCGGGTCCCGATTCCGGACCCCGGGGTGCGGGTAGGGAGGCTGCATCCCAGCCTGGGGAGATGGAGCTGGTGCGAAAAGTTTTGGGTGCCGCGCTCGGCAAGTGCCGGAGAGATGGAGACGAGCTTCTGCCGGGCCAGACAGCTGCGGACACCCCCGCAACCCCCCCCCCCCCACCACCACGCGCGCCGCCACCATTCCCGGCTCAGCACGGCCACCTGGTTGCCAGGAGCCTGGGGCGCGGCCCCCTCCCCAGGGCGGAGAGCCTAGGGGTCCTGGGGACAGGCTCTGCCCAAGGCCCGGCCGGCCTGGGCCGCGCCTCCCGAGGCCAGGGGCGGGTTGCAGCGTTCAGGGTAAGCGGCGGCCCCTCCCCTCCCCCCGGCTGGAGCTGAACTCGGATCCCAGGCCGGTCCCTGCTCTCCGCCCGCCCCGGGCTCGGCGGCGCCACCGCCGCCGCCGCCTCCCCGCGGAGTGACGCGCCCTGCAGCCAACCGGGGCAGCCGGGGGGGAGGTCCGGGAGGGGTCCTGGGCGGAGCCGGGCCGCCCCTTATCCCACGGGCTCGGGGCTGCTTCTCCCGAAAACTTCAGCCCTAATTGTCCTGGGAATGTCCGAGGTAGAGAAAGGGAGCGAGGGAGCAACGAGAGGCTGGAGGATCGGGGCCCTTTGAGAAGGAACGGGGTGGCGGGAGAGTTGCCCCTCCCCCCCCCAAAAGCCCCAAACCCATCACGTTCCCAAACCTTTCCTCGGTCCTCTTCTCCGCGCCCCCGCGAGCCCGCGATCCAGGGGATGGAGAACTCGGGGCGCAGGAGCGCCGAGCCAGGCGGCGAGCGGGAGGGAGGCCGGGCCGCGGGCGGGAGGCGGACCGGCGTGGGGCTGGCTCTTCCCCACTCGCTTATTTTTTTTTTTTTTTATGGGGTGGGGGTGGGCTGTTTTCTGGTAGCTCTTAAAGAAACGAAGAAACACTCACGAAACGGGACTTCCTCCCCCCAAATCCCGCCACGGGACTCCCTCCCCCCGCGGTCCGGCGCGCCTAGCGCCGGAGTTGGGAAGTTCGCCGCGCGCCCGCAGCCTGGGTCTCCAGCCCCCGCCGCCCGGCCCCACCCCCCACCCGGGAGGCTTAATTCCGGGGAGGGCATGCTAATTCGGGTCGGCCCAGCCCGGGATGGGGGGGGACCGGGGGGGGGGGGCGCGGGCCCGGGTGCCGGGCGCGCAGAGGCGAGGAGGCAGGCCCGCGGCGGCCGGGCCGCGGAGTCCCGGGCGGTCGCGAAGAGGGTTAACCCAGTGTCGGGCGGCGCGGCGCGCAGAGCCAGCCCCGCGGCCGGCTTATTGGGCCAGCGCGCGGAGAGACAGGGGTCTGCAGCAAATCACGAACTAATTGATTAAGGCGAGCGGGTTTGAATAGCGCTGGCCCGGTGCCAATCGCCTTTCAAAGAGCCCCTCTATGATTAATCGCAATGCATTATTGATAATCATAATTATAGCAGGACACATGCGCGCTGCGCCCGGGGCCGGGGAGCCGGGGAGGGGGCGGGCGGGCCGGCGGGCGGGGGGAGCCGCCGCCGCCGCCGCCGCTCGATTTCCGTAATTTTGAGAAGATTTTTTTTTAGTAATTTTTTATTCTGCCCCAGCTGATGTTTGAGCCAGCATGTCGCGGAGGAAGCAAGCGAAGCCTCAACATTTCCAATCCGACCCCGAAGTGGCCTCGCTCCCCCGGCGAGATGGTGAGTGCTCCGGCCCGCGCCGCGGACACACACACGCACACACACGCACTCGCACTCACACTCACGCACACCCGGACCCACGCACACGCGGCTGGTTTCCGCGCCCACCGCCCCGCCGCCGCCACCGCCGCCGCCGCCGGGTCCCTGTTCGCCTTTCCCACTCAGCGTATTTCTTTCTTTCCTTCCTTCTTTCTTTCTTTCTTTTTTTTTTTTTTTTTTTAATTTCTTTTTAAATTTCCAATTTGCCTGCGCCGGGCTTCCCTCCCTGGCTCGGGGAGAGCAAACACTTCTCCTGGCAGGATCTTTCCGGAGTTGTTGGGTCTTCCCGGGTAGGGGGTGGGGGGTGGGGAGGAGCTCGGCCAGGCAGGCCCGGCTCCTCCGGCCCGGCTTTTCCGGGGAGCCGCGGCCGGGGCCCGGGGAGCCGGCTGGACGCGGGGCGGGCGGAGGTCGGCCGCGCGGGGCCCCTTGCGCTCCCCGCGCTGCGCCCGGGGCCCCCGGGCAGGCCTCCGCCGCGCCGGCCCTGCCGCCCCGCGGGAAGGAAGTTTACTTGGTGCTCCGGGCTGAACTCCCAGCGTGGGGGAGCCCCCTTGTGCCGCGCCCCCCCAAAGCGCTCACACTCCACCTGGGCCGGCGCGGCGGAATGGGGTGACTTTAGGGGCTCAGAGCTACCAGAAGACGGGGACCTGTGTCGGGGCGCCCGTGCCCGACCTGCTGGGGTCGCGGCAGGGGTGGAGGGTGCTCTTTGCTGCTGGTTCCTTCCGAGACACAGTGCAGGCGGACGGGGGACAGTGTTGGGGGCCGGCTACCCAAGTTTATCCCGGCGTCTTTTCTCCCAGTACATGCACCCCCTGCCCAGCCCCGAAGAAATCTCTAGATTGGGTGTGCTCCCGCAGAGGATGGTGGTACCCCGTGCTTCCAGGAATCGTAAGGGTCTTTTTCCAGGGCGGGGGGGCGGGGGGCTCTCCGGCCAGAGGAGAACACCCCCTCCCCCCCGAAACAGAGGCATTGGCTTTCTCGGGTGGAGGCGACCACTGCGGGGTCCCGAAGGGAATGAACAAGTCTAGAACAAAGTTTGTGTGAGAGCGCTGAGGCCGAGAGTAGGAGAGATCCCGGCAGGGGATTTAGGGTACGGAGGGAGGACACCTCGAGTCCCTCCTTGTCCCTGAGGGGGGTTCTCTTTAGGGGCCTCCGAGTTCCCAGGCCCAGCGCCGCAGGCGAAGGAGCGGCGCCCGGTTCGGTCCCCGGCACGATGCTCGCCTCTCGGCCGCGGGAGGACGAGGGCAACCCCGGCGGGGGCTCCGCGGCTCCGGACGCCACTCGGAATGCTCAAGTCCCGGGCGGCTTTTTGGGGGATGGAGGAGGGAACTGGACCCGACAGGGCTCATAAGTGTGGCCTGGGATCGGCACCTCTGTCCACTAAACTCTGCGGCCGCCCGGGCCCCGCGGTTCCCGGGCTCCTTCCCCAGAGGCCTGCTTCTCAGTAGAGCTGGGGCTCGGGGGACCCGCGCAGAGCCGAGGCAAAGTCGCCGGGACTCCCACTCCCCGCACCCCGGCTGTCGGGAAAGGAGACTGCTGGCATAGGGATCCCTGTGAGAAATTGGGGAGAACTGAGACCCGTTAAGAAAATGGCTTTACAAATATTTGCACCCCCCAAGCCCAGTACTTTCCCCAGCTTCAAGCCTTACCCGAGTCTCTGCGATTTTAGTCCGCTGAGCTGAGCCCCCGAACCCCGCTTTCCACCCGAGGCCAAACCGGGGATGCGAGGTAAAGCGGGGTGAAATTTACCCAAGGCCGCAGCAACAGCTCCGAATATTTTCCCCGGTTTTCTCAGCTGGTTTCTTCTTCTCGCCCCCACACCCACCTTTCCTAAAGTTTCTGGTGAGCCCTTCCGCCCCGGAATACTGTTCAAGTTCCCAATATTTGTAGGAAAAACCAAACGGGAGGAGAAGAAAGCGTTTTTTCGGGTTTGGTTTGGTTTTGTGTTTTGTTTTGTAAATTTGTACCGATTTCACACATTTTTAAAAAGGGAGCCAAAGACTCGGGGCTTCGGGCTTGGGGAAGAAATGATGTCTGGGTACATCTTTGCCTTTTCGCCTGTCGCCTTCTGAATCCGGAATTTTTAATAGTTAAGGCTTCTCATAAAGCGATGGTATAAAAGGAGTTCACTACCTCTTACCATTATTATTTATTAGACTTTTTTTTTTTTTTTTAGTTTCTTTGAGCTTTGAGGTAAGTTAATTAAGTAACTGAATCAAGTTTCCTTTTCTTTTTTTCCTCATTCTTTCTTCCTCCCTCCATCTCTTTCCTTTTTCTTCCTTTTTTTTTTTTCTCCCCTAAAGCTGATTCATTGTCCTAAGAAGCAGTAAAGTGTTAGGGGCACTGTGTCCAGAGCCGCTCTCCTCTCTTTCTCACCTCTCTCCACCCCCCACCCCTTTTTTCTTCCGTGGTAATGGTTTTAGGTTATGACTGTTTTTACATGGTTGAACAATAAGTTTGGGGGAAGCTGCCTAGAGGGTAGATTTTGTAATAGGGTTACAGGATTTAGTATGTTGTAATGATATTAGTACACAACTAATCCTTCTCAGCGTCTGACTTACAGGAGGGCCTTGCACTCTCCCCATCTTTTTATTTGGGTGCAGTTGAGAGATAAACGGACTTCAGAGTAGATGACATCTCTGGGAGTTCCCTTTCAAAAGTCACCATCTTTGCCACAAGGAATTCAGCAGTGTCTGTTCACGTCCCCACACATAACACACACTTGAAAGAGTTGATGGGGTTGGAGTGTTGTCTTTGGTTTGTTTTGGTTTTTGGTTTTGTTTGGGGGTTTCTCTTGTCACATGTATACAGGTTCCTAAATTTTTAGAAGACAGTGCCTCACTCAAGCATGAGTGTGTGTGTGTGTGTGTGTGTGTGTGTGTGCGCGCATGTGTGTGCACGCGCATACAAAGAAAGCCATAGCCATGCTCAACAGCCACACGGATAACTCCATCAGAACAAGTTCAAGAAAACAAGATTACTTGGTCAGTCTTCCAATGTTCATGTTTTAATTCTACTTGGGTGCAGCTGTAATGCCACAGACACCCTACATTAAAGTTGGGAATTTTTCTATGTCTTATGAAACCAGCATTATGGCACATATTAACTTGTCTTTTAAATAATATTCAGCGAGCCTGGAATCATTTGTAGAAAGATGACTGCCACTGGAAAAATTATGTACTGAGATAAATCATTCTTGAGGAAGGGGACTATTCGAATCTAATGATTTCTATGTGGGTTCTTTACTAAGCTCTGGGTTTCAGAGGGGGTGTGTGTGTGTGTGTGTGTGTGTGTGTGTGTGTGTGTGTTTTGGGGTTTTCTTCCTTGGGTAGTGGTTCTGAGATTCAAGTAACTGCAGGGATGGCCCCATTCAGACTCCATTCATTTATTAAAGTATTGTGGCGCTCAGTTTTTCAAGGAGAAGATAATATTGGAAGAAAGATAAAAACCTCACGAACTGGAGATAAAACACTGAGTCATATAAAGTATCATAAACATTCCTCTTATTTATATTAATAATGAAATTCTATTATTTACCAAAGTAATTTACTCATTGTGAGCAGCTTAATGGCAACACATTGATTTCTGGGCCCAAAAGGTTACAGAGAACTATAATTAATTGCTTTTTTTTGAAAAACCGACACCTGCAAGATAAGGCAGTTGGAAAGAATTCATGGGTAATCAGGCCTATTTTAAGTTTGTGGCATAATGGAAGATTCTGGGTGAGAAAATGCAGTTTTGGGGGATTTGCTTCGGGCCACAGATACTTTCTAAAAATGGCAAAACCACACACAACAAGCAAAGTGTAGTGGGGCACGAGAGACTGGATGCAAAAGTAAATCTGTGATAGTGAACAGCTCATGGTTTCTTGTACATCAAGTTTCTCCTGTGGTTTGTAGGTGCAAGTGCCAGTTTGTAGATTATTCTTTGGGGACTTTATTTCACTTCTGCGTTTGCAGGTAGCAGTTCATCTCCACCAAGAGCCCTTTAGAAGGCAGAAACCCACATTTCTCATGTGGGGATCTCAGTGCGAGTGCGAGAGATCCCGCCCCGACTCGCAGTTTGCTAAGTTTGTTGAAATGGTTAAAAGCCAAGCTCATAACCGGAACAAAGTCCTCGTGCGGTCTTAATTCGGTTTTTCTGAGACCTGTCCTGGTACAGCTAGCCACGTCGTCCAAAATATTCTTCGATTACCAAAGCTGCAGCAATTTAGCAGTTTAGCAAAGATGGTAAATTATCCTAAGCCCCAGCACCCCTCCCCCCAGCAGAAAAAAGTGTGTGTGCCAGGCTTTACAAAAGCTAATGTGTCGAGCTGTTTTAACCTTTGCTAGCCTCCTCCCATGCAGAGGTGACAAGGTCCAGATCATAATATGTCCTTCAGTATCTTCCCAGTGACCCCCAAATTCAGTCTTCCTAGTCACTTAGCAGGAAGTTAGTAGTTTATTTTAGTTTCACCTTATCAGCTTGGTGTCTTTTCCTAACCTTATTCCCCTGTCACCCTCAGATGCCAGACCCCCAAAGGGGAAGATTGACAGGTAGTTCCCATAGCTCAGTTTTACCCTCAAACAACAGGGATTTAGTTTCTTGTGCCTTTGCCAATGTTTATGTAGTCAAAGTTGAGATCTCGCCTTAAGGAGTCTCTCTTTTTACGCGTCACTGGAATAGGAAAGCCACAAAGAAGTTTTTGAACAAAAACCCTTGCAACTGGAACCCCATCTAGCGTTCAGTTTGATTCATCCGAGGGGAAGACATTTTCCCCCAACACAGATTGTGTACGTTAGGTGGGCTTGTATCACTGTTTAAAAAGGCGTGTCTGGACCGTGTTGTTATTTTTTCCAGAGCCTTCGCTTGTAGTCTTCCACTCAAGAATCCACTAATCCCGGCCAGAACACGGAGGGAGTTGAAGCGGGCCAGTAAATGTGTCATTTGGTTGCATATCACATAGAGGAAACTTCAGACATTACGGAGAATATACAGAGCATATGGGGCAGTGTTTAAAATTTCTTTGGCATCTTGAGCTGGACATTCAGGTGGAGGCTTTTCCCAGATCGGTGCAGAACAATAATGATGATAATAAAAAGGTGAAAGACCAATCAGTCAGAAACGGTGCTGATGGCCTCTCCAAATGGGTCTCCGGGAAAGCACAGCCTGTTAAAATTATAGGCTCCACAATCCCAATCACGAGGGGTTCCATTAAAAACGTTAATGTGATCTTAAGGTCGTGGAAAGTAAAGGGAAAGATCTTTCTGAAGAGCTCCAAAAAAGAAAACTAAATGTGGTAGAATAGGGTTGTTTTGTTTTGTTTTGTTTTGGTTTTTTCCTGGCTTGGCTAAACCTTGCCGTGTGGGGCATAGTTTTATTTTTGTTTTCACAGTAGACAGATACGCTGGAACACTTCCATTTTCTGCCTCCTGTTCTGCAATGTTTGGTTGAGATGATGAAAAACTGACAAATTTGAATTGGGGGTCAAGTACCTAAATAGTACGAGAACTGAAACATCCGGGGTTTTAGCATAAACTGAATGCAGCTACAAGTTCACCCCCTTATCCTCTAAAAAAAAAAAAATCCCAGAAAAATGCCAGAGATCTTTGTGTGTGTGCATACTCAGAAAACTACTCCTTCTTAAATTCTTCCTTTGTGACTGGGATCATAAAATTAATTTGGATGCAAAACCCATAGAGAAGGAACTGGAATGTTATTTTCACCATAGCACAGGGAACAAGGCAACTGTATTTACTATAATGGGATCACCAGTTGCAATCCTGTGTAACAGATTATTGAGAAACAAGATAGCAGCCGGTCAGAAAAATGAATTGGAACACGTTTGTGTGTGTGTGTTTGTGTGTGTGTGTGTGTGTGTGTGTGTGTGTGTGTGTGTGTGTCTCTTACAACTTAAAATACTCCCTTTGGTAGTTAAAGATTCAAACTAGTCCTCATGTTTTGTCTTTGTTGCTGTTGAGCGTCTTTGTTGGAGTTCAGTTCAGAATGTAGATACATTTAAAGTTAAGAGCTATTAACTCTTAGTACAGCGACACCTGCTTTTGAAATAAATCAAAATAGATACCCAGAATTTTTTTTTTTTTTTGGTGTTCATAAACATCCGGAAATTAAATTAGTTGACTCGGCAGTGGAATCACATGTCAGCTTATTAAAATGTTGTGAAAATCCAAGCTGAAACATAGGCAGCTTTTTAACACCGTCTTTCTTCGAAGCAAGCAGGCATATTTTTAAGCACCTCTATTTTCCGTCCGGTTAGCACGGCCCGAAATACAAAAATGTTCAGGTTGGAAAAACTTGAAAATTTTCAAGTGAGTCTTGAAGCAGCCCAAATGTAGAATTCAAGCCCAGGAAAGTAATAATCAGCGAAATCCTGTAAAGTAAGCTTCTTTTCATTTTGTCGATATATTATGAGAATATCAGATGTTTGCAAGTTATAAAGAATTAAAATGCCCTTTAATCGTGAACACAGATGTGCTAAATATTTGAAGGCAACTACATTGTAATGTGTACAATTGATGAAGTCAGTTTTCTGATTTCCCTTGCTAGTTATTTAGTCCTGAATCTGTCATTATTTGTCTAAGCCCAGCTGACCAAGCAAAACTGTGTTTTAAAGTGGCTTTATGTTTTGATAAATGTGAGCTGGTTGAAAAGTATTTTCCACTGAATGCAGAGCTTAATAGAACATGCTGACATAATAGTTTTAATGCATTTTGTTGAAAATGTGTGAACAAACAGAATAGCTTTTGTTCCTTCATAATTGGCTGTAAAAGTAGATGGAAACATAACCATTACATATGGAAATGTGCAAAGAGAAAGAAATAACATTTCTGTTGAATATATTAGGAATTGCATTTCCTAGTTTAAAATAAGCATCTGAAATGGATGCATCATTTAAAATTGGTTGTCAAAATAAGAAGCTTTAAACAGAATTTTTGTCACATTATTTTTGTCCCAAGTTAAGCGACGTAACTGCAGCGAATTTCCTTTAATATTTTGTTTACATTATTTTAAGGCAGGGAGAGAGACAGAAAGTGCTTAAAACAGCACCTTGAATGTGCACAGGAACCCGGTGCCAATTAAGATGATTAAACATTAAATTAAAACTGAATCATTATTGGTATTTTCTGCCACAGCCAAGACTTGTTTGGTATTGTTAGTGCATTTTGCTGCATACCCTTGTGGAGATTAAAAGATGGGTGTTATTAGAAAAGCTAGCTTGTTGAGTATAACTTAGCTACTCAGATAACACTCACAGTGAATAAAGTGTGCCTACATTTGGCATACTTCACCCGGGTTCCTCATCGACTCGGGCACCACGCAAGGCCAGTAGAGTTAAAGGAATTTCCAGAAGTTAGTATTTAGGTATTAATTGTATTTTCCGGAATGCCACACTACTGAAGCTTTTTAGGATGTTTACTACAAAGAGGCAAATGGCTGACCCTTAGGAGCTGCCTCTTACGTTTACCGAAGAAGCAACGTTTTGAGTTGGTATTTATTCATATTTGCAATTAGTTTTTTTCTTTCCCCCCCCCTGCAAGTTTTCTTGGGAGATTCAATTTGGAAGTCATGGAAACTAACTATTATCTGATTCAGTTCTGCAGAAAAGCATGCAGGGAGGTAATCCTTGAATTAAACAGTTTTTTTTTTTTTCACAGCCTTCGGAGATGACCACACACCATTTGTACAACAGAAGTTGGTGTTCCCCATGCTGGGCAAACAATAAGGCTCCATCCTGTCTTTGAATAGGATGTTAGCTTGCAGTTGGAGATTTTTATGTTTAATTTACAAATGGATCTTAGTGAGAAGAAATCTGAGCAACCAGTGGAAACAAACATGAAATAAAGGGATTTTTATAATGAAAGGTTCAGGACAATCTGTTAAACAATTGATAACACCGAATAGCCAACTGTTTTTAAAGGCATTCAGACAAGGAGAATGGCACAGCATTTGCAAACTCGAAACCAAGAATTATTTCTTCCCTTCCCCTTAACTGCACATCCTTCTATAAGTTGACGTTGAATCAGAAATGTAAATCTTGTGCCAGTTTTTTATAGATACAGAGAGCACTCTTGATGAAATATTTAGAGGCGTAACATTGCCATTTGGAGCACAATGGCATATATAAGTTGAACAGTGGAATGGTAGCCAGGGTTGCATTCTTTAATTTTAAAAATAAACATGCCACGGGGTGATATATAGGTGCCAGGCAGGCCTTGTAACGGATTATGATCACTGTGTTTCTCTTCGTTGTGTCTGTGTGTGTGTGTGTGTGTGTGTGTGCGCGCGCGCGTGCGTGTGTGTGCGCGTGCGTGCGTGCGCGCTGCTTTCTTGTTTGTATTCAACTGAGTCTTGAGCAGCCTGGAGAATTTGTTACTGGTGTGGCTAAAGCGTGTTTGTCACGGGTAGGCCTCAGCTCAGGTTCTAGGTAGGGGCTGGAGGTGATTTTTAAGTTGTCAGTCTCCAGCTTGGTGATACGCATTTCTCTCCCCTCCCTTGTCAACAACTGATTGGAATCTGAATGACTACAAATTAGTTTAGTGACAGAACAAACTGTCACAGATATCTCTGAATCAGTTGAAAATGAATAAGGTTGACAGAAACTCAAGAGCCTAATAAGTCCTCAGAATGGTTGCTGGACCCTCTCTGGATGAGTAGACAACAAGGTGTATAAAATATTGGAAATCAATAGTGGCCTATGGAATTGCATTATGCACTGATGTCTTCAGTTCGTAGTATTTTATATTTTGATGGATTATCTGAAGACCGTGGCTCTCTGAGATGCCGGATTGATAGGGATTCCTCCACACCCCTAAGATTTAATTATGAACGTTCTTGGGTAATATCGACTGCTTTTCCAGGGGCAAGCGTGTTGAGTTTTGAAGACCGAAAACAATGGATCAACCTCCCTCTTGTTGCGAAGGCGCGGGTGACCCTGTGTGGCCCGGCCCCCTTTCTAACCCTGCCCCTTTTGATGTTTGCAGGAGACGCAGAGAAAGGTCAACCAAATCGCACCACCAAGAGCAAGGACGCCCACGTGTGTGGCCGGTGCTGTGCCGAGTTCTTTGAGTTATCGGATCTTCTCCTCCACAAGAAGAACTGCACTAAAAATCAATTAGTTCTCATCGTCAATGAGAGCCCGGCCACCCCGCCCGACACCTTCACTCCCAGTCCCCCTCCCGATAACCCCGACGAACAAATGAATGACACCGTGAGCAAAACGGATCAGGCCGACGGCGGCGACCTTCCGGAACACGGCGGACGCGACAGGGAAGAGTCCATGGAGGTGGAGGCCCCGGTGGCGGCTAACAGAGGTGGCGGTGGCGCCCTGGGGGGGGGCGGGAGCGGGGTCACCCCAGGCTGCAGCGGCGGCCCCTCCACAGGTACCTCAGCGATCACAACCTCTCTACCTCAACTCGGGGACCTGACGACACTGGGCAACTTCTCCGTGATCAACAGCAACGTCATCATCGAGAACCTGCAGAGCACCAAGGTGGCGGTGGCCCAGTTCTCGCAGGAGGCGAGGTGCGGCGGGGCCTCCGGAGGCAAGCCGGCCGTCCCGGCCCTCATGGAGCAGCTCCTCGCCCTGCAGCAACAGCAGATCCACCAGCTGCAGCTGATCGAGCAGATCCGTCACCAAATATTGCTGTTGGCTTCTCAGAACGCAGACTTGCCAACATCTTCGAGTCCTTCTCAAGGTACTTTACGAACATCTGCCAACCCCTTGTCCACACTAAGCTCCCATTTATCTCAGCAGCTGGCGGCGGCAGCTGGATTGGCACAGAGCCTCGCCAGCCAGTCTGCCAACATCAGCGGTGTGAAACAGCTGCCCCCCCTCCAGCTACCTCAGAGCACTTCTGGCCACACCCTCCCACCCAACAGCGGCGCTTCCCCCAGCATTAACATCTTGGCGGCAGCGGTGACCACCCCGTCCTCGGAAAAAGCGGCTTCGAGCGCCGGCGCCTCCCACGCCAGCCACCCCGCAGCCTCGGCATCGTCGTCACCAGCTTTTGCAATAAGCAGTTTGTTAACTCCTGCGTCCAGTGCACTTCTACCTCAGCCGGCCCCCGCTAACTCGGTTTTCCCCAGCCCTTTGCCCAACATCGGAACGACTGCGGAGGACTTAAACTCCTTGTCCGCCTTGGCCCAGCAAAGAAAAAGCAAGCCACCAAATGTCACCGCCTTCGAAGCCAAGAGCGCTTCGGATGAGGCGTTCTTCAAACACAAGTGCAGGTTCTGCGCGAAGGTCTTCGGGAGCGACAGTGCCTTGCAGATCCACCTGCGCTCCCACACCGGCGAGAGGCCGTTCAAGTGCAACATCTGTGGGAACAGGTTCTCCACCAAGGGGAACCTCAAAGTCCACTTTCAGCGCCACAAAGAGAAATACCCTCACATCCAGATGAACCCCTATCCCGTGCCTGAGCATCTGGACAATATCCCCACGAGCACCGGCATCCCGTACGGCATGTCCATTCCTCCGGAGAAGCCGGTCACCAGCTGGCTAGACACCAAACCGGTCCTGCCCACTCTGACCACTTCGGTCGGCCTGCCGTTGCCCCCGACCCTCCCGAGCCTCACACCCTTCATCAAGACCGAAGAGCCAGCCCCGATCCCCATCAGCCATTCTGCCAGCAGCCCCCCGGGCTCAGTCAAAAGTGACTCCGGGGCCCCCGAGGCGGCCACGCGAAACCCGGGTGGGCTCGCAGAGGAGGCCGAAGGGCCCCCCGCGCTACCCTCCGGTGGCAAAAGTGAGGACGGCACCGTGGCCCCCAGCTCCGCCCCGGCAGCCAGCGGCAGCTCTCTGAGCTCCCCGGCGGTGGCGACGGCCGACGGTGGCCCCGGGAGGGCCACCGCTTTCACCAACCCCTTGTTGCCGCTCATGTCTGAGCAGTTCAAGGCCAAGTTTCCTTTTGGGGGGCTCCTGGACTCGGCCCAGGCATCAGAGACCTCCAAGCTTCAGCAGTTGGTAGAGAACATTGACAAGAAGGCCACTGACCCCAACGAGTGTATCATCTGCCACCGGGTCCTCAGCTGTCAGAGCGCCCTAAAGATGCATTACCGGACGCACACCGGGGAGAGGCCCTTTAAGTGTAAGATCTGCGGCCGGGCCTTCACCACGAAGGGGAACCTCAAAACCCACTATAGCGTCCACCGTGCTATGCCCCCGCTCCGAGTCCAGCATTCCTGCCCCATCTGCCAGAAGAAGTTCACGAACGCCGTGGTCCTGCAGCAGCACATCCGAATGCACATGGGAGGTCAGATCCCCAACACCCCAGTCCCCGACAGCTACCCCGAGTCCATGGAGTCCGACACGGGCTCCTTTGACGAGAAGAATTTCGACGACCTGGACACCTTCTCCGACGAAAACATGGAGGACTGTCCTGAGGGCAGCATCCCCGATACGCCCAAGTCCGCGGACGCGTCCCAGGACAGCTTATCTTCTTCGCCTTTGCCCCTAGAGATGTCAAGCATCGCTGCTTTGGAAAATCAGATGAAGATGATCAGCGCCGGCCTGGCGGAGCAGCTGCAGGCCAGCCTGAAGTCCGTGGAGAACGGCTCCGTCGAGGGGGACGTCCTGACCAACGATTCGTCCTCGGTGGGCGGCGATATGGAGAGCCAGAGTGCGGGCAGCCCGGCCATCTCAGAGTCTACCTCTTCCATGCAGGCTCTGTCCCCGTCCAACAGCACCCAGGAGCTCCGCAAGTCCCCCGGCGCGGAGGAGAAGCCCCAGAGGCCAGTCCCGGGCGAGTTCGCCAACGGCCCGTCCCCCACCCCGGTGAACGGTGGGGCCCTGGATTTGACGTCCAGCCACGCGGAGAAAATCATCAAGGAAGATTCTTTGGGGATCCTCTTCCCTTTCAGAGACCGGGGTAAATTTAAAAATACTGCTTGCGACATTTGTGGCAAAACCTTTGCTTGTCAGAGTGCCTTGGACATTCACTACAGAAGTCATACCAAAGAGAGACCATTTATTTGCACGGTTTGCAATCGCGGCTTTTCCACAAAGGGTAATTTGAAGCAGCACATGTTGACACATCAGATGCGGGACCTACCATCACAGCTCTTTGAGCCCAGCCCCAACCTCGGCCCCAATCAGAACTCGGCGGCGATCCCCGCCAGCTCGTTGTCATCTCTCATCAAGACAGAGGTCAACGGCTTTGTGCACGTCACGCCTCAGGACAGCAAGGACACCTCCACCGGTCACGTCCCCTCTGGGCCTCTGTCCTCCTCTGCCACGTCCCCAGTTCTGCTCCCGGCTCTGCCCAGGAGAACCCCCAAACAGCATTACTGTAACACGTGTGGCAAGACCTTCTCCTCGTCGAGTGCCCTGCAGATTCACGAGCGAACTCACACTGGAGAGAAACCCTTTGCTTGCACTATTTGTGGGAGAGCTTTCACGACAAAAGGCAATCTGAAGGTACCTCACTCTGTCTGTCCCTCACACCCCCCCCCCCCGCCCCCACCCACCCAGCCAGCCAGCAGCCCCGATAACCACGCAGGCAGAGGGCGTTCTCGCCGGGGCACCTGCCGCACGTGGCCCACCGCGGCCAGGCGCCCGCGCGGGTCAGGGTCGGGGCAGGTGTCTCGGGGCGGGCCGCAGCCTGCTGGACGTGAGAGCACATTGAATAATTTGGTGCCCCAGCGAAGCAGCTGCCCATCTCTTGCTGTCTCGCTAAGTGCACCAAATGAATTGCCTCACCTACCAAGTGCGACAGCCCGGCGTTGCCATGGGGTATTGATTAAAGACCTCCACGTGGCCTGCGAGCAGCCCGTATCACTTAATAATTACAGTCCTCCTCGGCGGATGCATCTGTTTTTCGCAAGTATGCAGCCCAGCGTGGCTTGCTCTCCTAAAAACCATCACGTCACTGCTCGGCTAAATGGGTATTATGATAATTGATTATACATTTCCTCCCGATATGTGTTGGAAATAAAGCAAATATGCTTAGGTTCTAGAGCAACAGTTGAGTGCTCTCACTGTGTACATTTTTTGTTGACAGAGTATCTCTCTAGAGATCGCTGCCAGTAATGTGAGATGAATAATTACTTTCTGGCTCTTTCTCGCTGCGCACGGGCCCTCCGATGGGCAATCTGCGAGGGGTACTTTCTTCCCATCTGCAGAGGACGTTTATAGGGTAAAGGGTGTCAGATACAATACTTACCATTGCAATGAGAGTGGACATAACAATTCTAACCCTGAAAGGAGCTATCTGCGACAGACTGGCCTGCTGGAGGCCATTATAAACTAAATACGGGTAATAAAAAAAGAGTAAGTAAGGCCGGCATCTTTGCCCAGGAAGAGGGAAGGCGGCCCAGGGCTGGGGAGAAGCGAGCGCGTTATTAGGAGGCGGCCGGAGTGGACAGCTCCCGTTACCTTCTCCACTATCTGGCACTTAATAAGAATAGACATGTAGGCCACTTGCTTTGTCGGGTGTTGGGATATGAGCGGAGACAGATTCGACTATTAAGCTTCTCCCTTCCTCTCTCTCTCTCTCTCTCTCTCTCTCTCTCCCCCCCCCTTTTTTTTTTCTTTGCCCCCTTCCCACCCCCGCCCCTTTGCCCTCCTCTCAGGTACACATGGGCACTCACATGTGGAATAGCACGCCTGCACGACGGGGTCGGCGGCTCTCTGTGGATGGCCCCATGACATTTCTAGGAGGCAATCCTGTCAAGTTCCCAGAAATGTTCCAGAAGGATTTGGCGGCAAGGTCAGGAAGCGGGGATCCTTCCAGCTTCTGGAATCAGTATGCAGCGGCACTCTCCAACGGGCTGGCGATGAAGGCCAATGAGATCTCCGTCATTCAGAATGGCGGCATCCCTCCAATTCCTGGAAGCCTCGGCAGCGGGAGCAGCTCACCTATTAGTGGGCTGACGGGAAATCTGGAGAAGCTCCAGAACTCAGAGCCCAGCGCTCCGCTGGCCGGCCTGGAGAAGATGGCCAGCAGTGAGAACGGAACCAACTTCCGTTTCACCCGCTTCGTGGAGGACAGCAAAGAGATTGTCACAAGTTAAAGCAACCCTGGCTGGAGAAATAACAACCCCCTTCCAGAAGGAGACCCACCGTTGCCTCCTCCCCCACCTCCCCCACCCCTTCCCTCCTGGTTCCCCCAGATCTATGAACTACAACATGATGAAGACATTCTTTTGTACTTTGTTCAACTTCTAGAGTTATAAGAAAGCTTATTTATTAGTGATATAACCTTGCTTTGCAAACAGAATGCAAGCGTTAACTTTGGTCTTCTGTATTTTGGACTAAATACTAATTGACTAGAGCGCTGTAACATTTATGGCAATCACAAGTTGCCCTGCTAGGCGGTCTTAATCTGGCATTAACTTATTTTCTATATCCGGTTTAATATGAATCTGGTGTTAATGCAATGCCTCAGTGATGCATTAGATCTCTAATAAAGTCTGTATATAAATGTACACTTTGATCCTGCTGGAAAATTTTATCAGCAAACACATTGTCTAATCTTTCTAAACAAATTTAAGCAAAGGACTGGAAGTACAGACTGATCAATGTGGTTCTTTGAAAGGTTTGGGGTTTTTTTGTTTTGTTTTATGGTTTTTTTGGTTTTTTGGGTTTTTTTTTTTTTTTTTTTACTCTAAAATTCAACCTGCTTTTTTTTTTTTTTTTTGGTAGATTTAACCATTTCCGTTTTGAACTGCGATTTGTATTGTGCTTTTTACTTGAGTCGTCCTCAATGTTGATAAGTTTCTGTACAGTAATAAGCACGCAGAATTCTTTAGAGAAAATACAAGTGTTGTTTTGGTAGTTGAAACTGAGACGTAACATTTTGCCTTGTAGGTATATTCACAATAGAAAATTTGTGCTGGAATTTCACAATGCTGCTAAGTATAGCATCTTGAACAACCTTCAGTGGAGAAAATGTAGATGCTCTTGTATATACAATAAGAAATATCACTTTCATTAAAATGTACATATGTTCCTTACAAGAGCAAATGCTTCTTCTTGATCAAGAGAGCAGGTATAGTGTTCGTTTATTTTGTATTAGGTATGGAAGGAAAAAATTGGACTGTTACATGCACTTTCTTGGAAAGTTGAAAGGAAAGGGGGGGTCCAATTTCTTTAACATTTAATACTTACTAACAACAGAGATACTGTAATTTTACTCAAGTAATCAAATACATTTTTTTTTTGCAACAGATAAAACAAAATACTGTGTCTGTGTTTTTAGAGTGCATTTCTATGTAGCCAGGGCCCGAAATGTATTTTCACATTTCCCCAGGCACTAGTAAGTAGTGTATGTGAGTGTGTATCTCTCTCTCTCTCTCTCTCTCTCTCTCTCTCTAAATAAGGAATTGTAAAAGGCGTCACAGAAACAGGTTTGCATGACCTGTGGATTTTTTTTCTTTTCCTTTCTTTTTTCTTTTTTTCCTTTTTTTCTTTTTCATTTGGAGGATCTCAGTATTTTCCCAGTTCTCTATGGCTTGTTTGGGCACACGGCTCACATCCCCCCCCCACTTCCCCCCCCCCCCCCAGAAAAAAACCCCAGGAAAAATGAAAGGAAATAAAAAGTGGTTATGTTAACCGGGACATGTGGCCCATTTAGACTTCAGGTTTATTTCAAGTATGTTGATTTCTCTTCCTTTGATTCAGTTGCTTTTTTCAGGCAGGGAGAGCAGCGTGGCCGGAGAATTCGCGATGCAATGGGGGGGGGGGGGGCGGGGGGGGGGTTATATAATCTGACTCTGAAACTAGGCCTCAACCCAGAGAGGTCAACACGTTCTTCAATTAGGCTTTCAAACATTTAAACACACATAAGTATTTGAAAGAAAAAGTCCAGTAAGATTTGAGCATTTCATCATCAAAATTCAACCTGATTCTTCCTCTCTCCCTTTTATTATAGGGGAAACATGTTTTCTTCCTGAGCACTATTTTGGGGTGAGCAAACGGACAGGGTGGAAGTTAGTGTCCACAGGGGTCGGCGATTTGTTTCTTTCAGGGAGGTGGTGAGCCGCCGGCAGCCGGGGGCCCTGCACCCAGGTAAGGGACACGCTTCAGGTCGCCTCCCACTAGAAGTCTGCACTGGGACGCAGGCCACTCCAAGCTGTGTGACTCAGCTTGGGGGCCCAGGGCAGGACAACGTGGGAGCGGGCGCCCCCAAAGCAGGAGAGCGTGCGGGTGGAGCTGTGCTCAGAGTCCGGGTGTGCGGAGATCTGCCCAGCACTTCGCCGCGCGAACACTGAGGGACTGCGCCTCCGCGGTCCCGGCCACGCGCCCCAAGACAGACGCCTTTGCTCAAGAGTGGGGACGCCAGGGAAGGCCGCAGTTCTGGCCAGAAGCTCTTGTCCTACGCGGGCCAGAAGGGACGTTTCCGTGGCGGAGGGGGCGTCCTTCCCCTTCCCAAGCCTGGGCGCGGCGACGCGGGGGCGCCCCGGGCCGCGTGGCCTCAGGGTCGGGGCGCTCCTCCCGGAAGCGGCCCCTGCACCCCGGGCCGGCGCCTGGGGACAGGCTGTGGGGATCGGAGCCGCGGGCCACCAAAAAGGGCGGGCTCGCAGTGCCCCCTGGGCGCACTGCGCTGCGGCGCCCCTGCGCCCCTCCCTCCGCTCCAGGGGGTGGGGGGGCCGCGGACTGAGCCCCGACAACCGTCCCAGGCGCACGCCCAACGGCGGCCCCCGCTCGCCGCCCCCCAGCCCGGGACTCCCACCCGCCCGGCCGCCGGCGGGGTCAAGGCCCTGAGCCACCCCGGGCTGCGCGTCCGTTTCCGCGAGGCGGGCGGTCCGAGCCGGGAGCAGGGCAGTTGTTTCTTTTTCCCTGCTCACCACCAACCTCCTCCCATCTAGGTTTTTCTGGAAGGGGGTTAAGGGGAGCAAAGATAACTTTTTGGTTAGACAGACTTCCCCAGGCAGCCGAAGCCCTTAACGGAAGGTCGGAGCCCTGGGGTCCCGGTCTTTCCCCCCCCACCCCCACCCCGCTTCCCTGCGCCTTTGTCCCTGCCTCTCCATCTATCGATCTATGGACTATCTCTCTAACCTATTGATCATTACCTGCCCACTCGCCTTGCCCTTCATTTCCAATTCATTTCCAAATCGAGGATCGTCCTCAGCCCTGCTGCCCCCTCACTCTGCCTTCCCTACACTCGGCCTTTTGCCTCAGCCCCGCAGAAGAGAAATGGATTCATATTTGTAAAGCAACACAGTTTCTTTTAAGGCGGCCCACGTTAACGCGCCGCCACACCCCGCCCGCTGCCCCTTCTGACACTCGAGATGCGTGGAGGCAGTTTGGAAACCAAGGGGGACCGAATTCCCTGGGTTGCTACCGCCCAGAATGATGATAGCGAAGTCCCCAACATTTTTGAACTAAAAATATTGACTTTGGTGACATGTGCCCCCCCACTTCCTTCTAAAAAAAAAAAAAAAGTGAATTGGAAAAATATAGGAAAGTACAGCGAATAAGGGAACAAACCGCCTTGTGCCCACGGCTCAAATTTGCAATCGTTAGCAACTTGTCGGGGTTTCTTCTTCTTTTTTTTTTTTTTTTTGACTATGCTTTTCTTTTTCTCCCTTGTGTCTCTCTGTGTCAGTCATTCTCTTCCCTTCTTCTCTTGCCCCTTCTCTTCCTGTGTCGGTCTTTTCCTATATCCCTTTGTGTTCCTTCTTTCTTCCCCCCTGCATGTGCACTGCGCTCCCCTATACACAACACAGACACGCACGCTCGTGGGCTTCCTTCTTTGTAGCAAATACTCTAGCAAGGGCAGTTTAGTGATTGACAAGCACCTGGGGAGGAATAAGGAAGAGAGAGACCAATCACAGACCCAAGCTGCCCAAGACACCCCCCGGAGCCCAGGGGCTGTGTGGGAGTGGGGTGGAGTCAGGGAAGAAACAGGTTCCCACAGATCAGTTAAGAGACACCTGAAGCTAACCCTCAGTTTTTGATTTTTCTATCTCAGTCCTCATGGGCCAGGTTTAGTCGAGTGACTTTCATAAATTGGGGGAAAGGGGGACAGGGGACGGTTGTTGGGTTTTGTTTTTTTTTTTAATTAGAAAAAGGGTTCATACAGAAAATCCGAAATGATTTGCAGTTGACATAAACTTCTCGCCGTAGATTATTTGCTTATTGTTTTTGGCGTGTTGTGAATGTCAAGAATGAGAGAGCCTAAAAGGGAAAAAAAAAAGGTGGGAGAAAAGAAAAAGGTCCCACTCTGTTAAAATCTAGCAGCCCTGCTAGAAAAATAAAGCATCAGAACCTTAACTAAGAGTCACACACTCTACCCCAAGTGAAACAAATGTCAGAGGGGTAACAAAGTGGGAAAAAATGCAAAGTGAATTTCAAAGGGTTGCCCAGTAAAGCGCAATCTGAGATTCACAGAAAGTGGAGACGACGGATAAGACAGGAATTAGGTCATCTCGTCCAGACCCCAGGAAATATGTTTAGATCAAAGCCTGCTCCGTTAGAATAAACAAAACAGGGCCCATTGGGCCCTACCAATATTTTCATGTCCGTGCTAAGAGCCGCTAATCTAACTGGCTGTATTTGATGACGGGTGGGGGGGGGGGGGGGGGTAAAAATCACAACTGTAAAAATGACTAAGTAAAAAAAAAAAAAGTCCTCTCAACTATAATAGGAAGATAAAGATTTAGATTTGAGCTAAAAAGTAACAAGATCCAGGCCCCAGATCAACACAAACTTCCTGGAATTTTCGCACTAACTAAATTATCTAATCTCAAACCTATTGTTTGTCCTCTCCCCGCCCCCCCACCCCCACCCCACAACCCATGCAATTGAGTATACCAGATGATTTACATAAAAAATTGTTAAATTTTAACTGTGGTCTAAAAGCATGGGCAGGAGGCTGACTTTTGGGTTCACTTACTTTACATTCCTTAAGGACCTACCCCCCACTAACCCCACTGTCGCCTGCCCCCACCCCAGGCAGTTGTTGGGGGTCCCATGCTGGCCTTTATTGTTACGGATGGTTCTTTAAGGCCAGTCTTCTGAGTGTGGGCTCTTTCCACTGAGGGCTGATAGACAGAGACTACGAGCTTCTGTCCTAGAAGCCAGGCTTGGGGCCACACCATTCAGCAGCCCTTCATATTTTAGCAGCTAAGCCCAAGTACTGTGTAAGGCTTTCTTTCACAGCGGAGTTGATCGCCTTAAACCAACTGCCAGGGAACATTTGATAGATAGAAACATCCAGAAACGGGACAGGAAATCCCAGAGAAGGAAAATTCACCCAGGCTAAATCCTGGGTTGTAGTTCCTTGCTGAGCCTGGTTTCCTCTTAACTGTTTAAACATATGATTTGGCTCCACTTGTGTTTCTACATCCATCTGAGCTCTCAAGTTTAACAAAGACTCAGGGACCGCCTGTCCGCCCCCTCTAAAGCCAGGACGACGGGGGTTGGGCGTGTGACAGGCCTTTATAAACACCACCAGCAACAGGCCGTCTTATGTGTGGGGCCTGTGGCCACTCACCTTGCAGAGGGCAAATGCAGGATCGGCTTGCTACTTACCATCCGTGGAGGGCTTTGAAGACCGTGTTAGAGGCCCCACAAACGAATCCTTCCTTGTAAGACCCAGGGTAGGACCCCATCCAGCTTGCCAAGTGCAGCTGAATCCCGATGCAGCGCGGGTGATTAGGGCCCGGATGCGGAGAGGTCAGAGGTCCCATCATCTTGGTGTAACCACAGCCACGTCCAGTATGAGGCCTGCACAGTCCCTTACAAACGTGGGTACACATGTACACGTGGCAGGGCCCCACTCCTGCTTGTAAGGGCCAGCAGCCTGTCTCACTGCTTCCATATTCAGAATGTGGGGGTGCTTCTACGTGGCCACTGTCACCAGATGACAAAACTGAGTCCCAGAGAGTAGAGAAGGGAACAGCTGGACCCCAGGAGACCTGGAGCTGTCACTTGCTTGATAACCAGCTCCAGGGTGCAGGTCTGACTTGCCCTGCTCCCTGGGCCACTTTCCCCACCTGCGCCACGATTTCCATCAATATTTCCAAGTAGCTTCCATCGGACTCTTTACCATGTTCCCCATTTCACATTATCAGAGTTCCGCCTCTCCTCTTACTTAGCTGATGATTTCATTTAAGTTACTCCCTTTTAAAAACTTAAGCATGTTTGTTTTCGAAGGAATAGGAAACACCGAATTTGACTCTCTTCAATAGTCTTTCCAGTCCCGTGCAGGAGAAATCTTACCATTCATATCCACTCAGCGCTGTGCCCCAAATCCGAATAGCACCAACACATCCAGCTACTCTGTCCTTTCCTAATTTTCCAGCTGTCTCTTGTTTTAGACAAGTGTGAGGTCTGTGGGTCTTAGAGGGTTTTTTTCCCTGGTCGCCAACCCAACCCTCTGCTTGTCAGCACGCCTTGGCACTGGCCCAGTGTTTCTCAGACTGTGGGCTGGGACCCGCGAGTGCATTGTAAAATCAGTCTAGTAGGTCATTATTTTTAAAACGTAGTTATTTTTAAAATGTAATAGGATAGGGGCGCCTGGGTGGCTCAGTCGGTTAGGCGTCCGACTCTTGATTTCGGCTAAGGTCGTGATCTCACTGTTCCTGAGTTCGAGCCCTGCGTCGGGCTCTGCACTGGCAGCACAGAGCCTGCTTGGGATTCTCTCTTACTCTCTGCCCCTCCCCTGCTCACTCTCTCTTTCTCTCTCAAAACAAATAAACATTTCAAACATGTAATAGACTAGAAACTGTCAGGACACATCACACTGGAGAGTAAGGGTACGTAAGTAGTGTCCTACTCATTTCAGATGTGTGTGTGTGTGTGTGTGTGTGTGTGCGCGTGCAGGTGCGTGGGTGGGCTAGGACACGTTGACAAACGCACTCAGCATGGATTGCCATCAGAAAAGTTGGAAAGTCACTTACAAAGGCCGTGGGAAATTCGGTTCTCCCCTCTCTTTCTCAGCTGAAATCACGGCACCAGGGGCCTTAGAGGAGACCGGCAGTCAGGGGTGGGGTGGGGAACAGCGGCATAGCCTAGATGTTCTCTGCAATTGCTCGTCCCTTGGGCAGAGTTTTCTAGCTGCCACTCCCACAAGAAAAGAGAGGCTGGCGGCCAGGCTCACGGGCCGGCCTGTGCGTGTTCCCCTCCTGGGCCGCTCCCCATGGAAGATGTTAAAAGCATTTTGCTGTAAAGGGGATTTCTCCCTAAAGGCGCACAGGAGTGCAACAGAGAAAAACCAAGGCTGAGTACTGAAGCTTAATTGGTGTGCGGGAAGATCCCTCCCCCTCCTTCCCCCATTAAGATCCCTCCCCTCACCAGTGGTCATTGGGTCCTGGCTCTCGGGTACCTAAAATCACTTCCCTTCAGTATCGTGCCATTTCTGAGCATCCTTAGTCACTGGACTCACTGTGCGGCTTACCGTGGCCTAACAGTATGTGGTCCTGAGCAATCGTCCCTAAGGAAAGGAAAGGAGCAAAAGTCCTTTCCAGAAACACCGCTCAGGTAGGGAGGTTGTCTGTGGACTTCAGCAGAGATCTCACGCTTTTTTTCAATTTTTTTAAACATTTATTTATTATTGAGAGACAGAGAGAGACAGAGCATGAGCAGGGGAGGGGGAGAGAGAGAGGGAGACACAGAATCCGAAGCAGGTTCCAGGCTTCAAGCTGTCAGCACAGAGCCCGATGCGGGGCTCAAACTCATGGAGTGCGAGATCATGACCTGAGCTGAAGTCGGGCGCTCAATTGCCTGAGCCACCCAGGCACCCCAACAAAGATCTCATTCTAACAGACACCTGCATGTGCCTGTGCGTGCGCACACATTGACCGAAGTCTCCAGAGCTAGGAGGGCCCGGGAAGGCGCTTCTTTGTATAGAAGTGAGTCTGAGAGCCGGGGCCTGAGTTATTGATATTGATCCTTCCCAATCTCAGTCCAGTGCTTCTAATGTAAATTCTAATAAGAAGGGTTGCTACGGTAGCTCACGGTTATGGGCACCAGTTTTGGGCTTGGCCACTTGGCTGGCTTTGGCCAGTCACAGGAGGCAGATGTGATGGCGTGAGTTCCAAACCCGAGCCCTCAAGATGGCCACCTACTGGTGCCCTTTGCCTCTGCATCAGAGCCAGAAGAACGTTCCCACCCATCTCCGGAAAAGAGTAGAGTAGAGGCTACATGAAGCAGAGCCACTGCCCCCCGCCCCCAACCCCGCCAGGTCCAACTAGATCAGCCAAGCCCCCGCCAGCCTCCGTGCCTCAGTGAGCCCAGCTGAACAGAGCCTACCCACACATCTGTGAGCATAGGTGGGTGTTGCTTTAACCCGCCGACCTTACAGGGGGTTTCTTACTAACCATCGCTGGGGCCGTCGTTAGCCATTTTTCTGAGATGTATTTAGTAATTATGAAATGTTAGATATCGTTTTAGGTGGCTTACTTGAATTAACTCATTTAATCCCTGTAAGGACCGCATGGGGTGGGTCCGATCGCTACGCCCATTTTATGGATAAGGAAACTGAGGTACACAGAGATGAACTGAAATGTCTAAGGGCACACACGTGGTAAAAGGAATTTAAACCCAGATAGCCCCGCTCCAGAATACGCATGCTTAGCTTTTAACCACCATGCCACCTTTTCACCCTGTCTCAAATCCTTCCACCTGCCAGGCCCAGAATTATAAAATAAATAAATCAGAATCTCTGCTGCCCTTCTCTTCTTCTACTCTGTTCACAGGTCTCCGGAGAGGCAGCCTCCTGCAGGATTCACAGGCAAGTGCTCTGCTCCCCAAACACCTGCTTTTGCTGGGAGAACCCTCTTGACCAGGGTCTTTCATCGTCAGCATGCGGTGTAGACGGAAATAGCAGGCATCCACACTAATTGTAAATCCACACGCTAATTCCGGTATCTCCCCTCCGTGAGCACTGGATGCTTTAAGCGTGTAATAATCATTCTCTCCCCTATAAAGACCTTGTTAATACTTACAGATCAAAATATTGTTGTATCTTTTCCATAGAGGAAATGATCCATCCACCTAGCAGGGTGGATGGATCCTCTTTCCCTCCCTCTTTCCCTCTCTCATGGGAAAACAAATCAGCTGGCCTTCCGTTTCCTTTGCAGACACTACAAATCACGCAAACTTTCATGGGGCGGCGGCAGAATTTCATCTGATTTAGCACAGGGAAGAAACAGTTTGCAGGCAGGAGTAGCTGGTATGTGCTTGTCTCCCTGTGCAGAGAAGGGATGACGTTCCCGCTGTCTTACGTGCACACACCTGGATTTGAAAATCGCCGGAAGATCAAGGGAATGTTCAGGGAAGTGGTTAAAGTTTTAGGAGGAGGGTCAGGTTTTCCCGATGGGAATGTGCTATGGGTGTAGAGAGAAGGACGGGAAGGTTGGGGCTGCTAATCTTCCTTCCCCCCTGGGTGTCGACCCCCTGACTGGCTGGTATATTTGTTTCCCAGGGCAGCTGTAACGAATAAAACAACAGAGACTTATTCGGTCACAGTTTCGGAGGCGGGAAGTGAGGCAAGGTGAGCCACGTCCCCTCTGAAGCCCGTTGGGGAGAACCTGTTCCATGCCTTTCTCTCAGCTCCCGGTATTGCCGGCCACTTTGGGTGTTCCTTCGCTTGGAGACGCGTCACTCCGATCTCTGCTTCCAACGGTACCCGAGCCACATGATGCTCTCCTGTGTGTCCTCACATCGTCTTCCCTCTGTGCGCCTTCTCTTATAAAGACACTGGTCATATGTAATTAGGGGCTGCCCTAAGGACCTTATCTGATCCTGATTACATCTGCAAAGACTATTTCCACATAAGGCCTCACGGGCAGATACCCAGGGCTAGCCGGGAGGCATCACAGTAGCCCGGGTGAGGCACAAAGAGAAGCTGAGAGGAAAAACAAGGTAGAAGGAGCTTTGGGTATTTTTGAGCAGATTTCACAGCCTGGAAAAACCACAGTTCTCGGAGCTAAAAAGTCACCCAGAGGCCCTGGGTCACCAAGTGGAGACTCACAGGCTGACTTCGGCCTGCATATGTGTTTTATTTGGCTCGCGAGGCATATTTAACAAATTTGAAAGCATTGCCAACATTTGAAAGTCCGGAGATCTCATATAAAAGTTCAAATTTCCAGATTTTTTTTTTTTTTTTTTTTTGAATGTCAAATGATCTAGTGTTCTCGCCTTCCCACATTTCAACAATTGGCTGGCACAAAGGTGTGACTGTCCCGTTTGGATGGAGCAAACCTGTTCTGGGCTTCTCTTCGGTTCTCACCCAAACCACGGGTGGCTGTTCTCACACAGCTACCAGCCCGCTGGCCTCTGCACATACTTGACTTTTCTGCCTCGATGTGGTCCAATCAGCTCATTTTGTAAGTGAAGAAAGGAAGGCCCAGAGACAGAAGTGCCTGGGCTGGTGGTAAATGCCACGCAGGTTAATCCCGGGGGGAAAGGTGGAAAGGCAGAAGGGCAGACCCCTTCCAAGTAAAGAGACGGAGATATCGAAGAGGGTAAACCACAGCAGAAAGGCATTTCGGGAGCAGGGATCCATCCAGAAGCAAATGTTTGGGTTCAGACAGGCCCCTGGATTTCCTGCAGACATTCTTGCTGGAAATGCTAGGTGGAGAAGGGGAAAGAAAGAACACAAAGACTTTAAAAGGGGCTGCGGAGGCCAAAATAGATGTCCCCGGTCACCCTTTGCCCGCCAGAGGCTTTGTGCTTTGCAAAGCGCGTCCGCATGTATCGTTTCCTTCAACCCTGCCGGACGGAGCAGATGGCAACAGCATTCCCTTTAAACAGATGGGGAAGCCGAGGTCTAGAGAGCTTACAGAGACCTTTTCCAGGGTTGTATCCAAAGTGGCCGAGAACTGCTTCAATCCAGCTTTTCTCCCCGCTAGCCCAGTGCTCTTTCTAATGACCCGGCTCTTTCGGGAGGTGTCATTGCCCTCTGGCAAAGAGGCTCTCCCACCTTTGAGTTTGGAAGGTTCAACTCACACCCAGCCACAACACAGGCTAAAACAGGTTAGCTTTCCCCAGATCTACATGGAGTTATACACAGAGAGCAATCTCTAATGAACCACTTACTCTTAGCCTCCCTTCCTCTCCTCCCTCCCACCTTCTCTCGTTCCCTCCTTCATCAAACGGTTATTAAAGCTTATTAAACTATGAAGCACCTCTAAGTGCCAGGCAGTTTGGTGAGCCCCAGGATTGCCCTCTGGTGCTCACAGAGCGGTGTGGAAGCCCACGAGTGCAGTGAGGTGCTCTGGCAGCCGGCCCGCAGGACAGCAGAGTCTGGCTGCAGTGGGAGGGGAGCTCGGAGAGGCCTTCCCAGGCGCCGGGAATGTGCCTGCTGCTGCGTTCATTCATTTACTCATCCGTTCTGTCAGTCGGACAACATTCAGCGAACGCCTGCTCTGTGCTGGGCACTTGTTCTGGGTTCTGGGACACATCAGTGGCCAAAAGCAGAATGCATCTCTGCCTTCAGGTTGCTTGCACTCAGCCACTTTTCTAAAAGCTGTTGGACTACCCAAGTGGTATATTACCACGCCCTCACCACACCAACTGCCATAGAGATATCTGCACCCCGCATTACTAGGGCACAGAGAAAAGCAACAACCAGTGAGAGAAGTAGGCCAAACTGCCATTGGCTACGCACTGAGTGACTGCATTTCCTGGGGCGTCTGCTTCCGGAAGCCCAGAGGACAGGAGAGCCCTCCCGCTAAAGAAGTCCTACAGGTTTTGGGGCGCCTGGGTGGCTCAGTCGGTTGAGCGCCTGACTTCAGCTCAGGTCATGATCTCGCCGTCTGTGAGTTCGAGCCCCGCGTCGGGCTCTGTGCCGACGGCTCAGAGCCTGGGGTCTGCTTCGGATTCTGTGTCTCCCTCTCTCTCTGCCCCTCCCCCGCTCATGCTCTGTCTCTCTCTCTGTCAAAAATAAATAAAACATTAAAAAAAATTAAAAATAAAAAGAAGTCCTACAGGTGGGAACAGGTTTCTTCATAAGAGCTTAACGAAGACAGTCACAGACTGTGCACCCAGAAACCGGAATCAAACAACCCATGTCAGCCTTCCAGGTGTGGACACTCTCCCCAGGCAAGGTGTCCTTGTCTCCTTCTGGTTCAGATGCCCTCCAACCAGGGTCGGGGCCAAGATCAAACCTTTTCTACAAGAAACATCTCCATGACTAATTCAGGCAGAAACAGAACAACAGCAGGCCCGTGTCCCCAAATAAAGAAAGAAAAAGTAAAGAGAGAAAGTGTTCCTTACTTAGGGAACCCTCGTTCGGAGTTTAGGGTAAATCTGCCGACACCCAGGGGTAAGTGGCTTGACCTTCCTCACTGCAGGAAAGTAAGTCTAGGGCTCATACAGACGTGGTCTCTTCCCAGCCACCGAAGGAAAAGAAGGAAGACGCGTTTTAGAATCCGTGAAAGTTGTTGCATTAAAAGAAACAAAGACCAGGGGCACCTGGGTGGTTCGGTCAGTTGAGAGTCTGACTTCACTTCAGGTCATGATCTCGCGGTCTGTGAGTTCGAGCCCCGCATCGGGCTCTGTGCTGACGGCTCAGAGCCTGGAGCCTGCTTTGGATTCTGTGTCTCCCTCTCTCTCTCTCTGCCCCTCCCCACTCTCACTTGGTGTCTCTCTCTCAAAAATAAATAAACATTAAAAAAAAAATTTAAGAAGAAACAAAGGCCAAACGAAATCCAAAACTGTATTCATTAGGAAAGTGTGCAAGACAGAGGAATTTTATGGGGTAAAAGAACACGTAGATGTTTGCACAAAGTAAATGATATACGTAAAGTATTACGAAGCATCCCGGGGAAGAGAAAGAAGGAACACGAGAAAAGATTTATGATTGTCAAAAATTAATGACATCAGTTCTATTGATATGATAGTGTTTGTATTTCTTTGCCATACATATTTTTAAAAATATTTGTACAATACTAGTATATCATAATAAATATTTATGCTTGGTTGCTTTAAGAAAGAACCTTTCCTCCCTTAAAAAAAAGTCCAAACGGTAGGGACGCCTGGTTGGCTCAGTCAGTAGACCATGCGACTCAACCTTGGGGTTGTGAGTTCGAGCCCCACATCGGGTGTAGAGATTATTACTCAAAAATGAAATCTTAAAAAAATAATAAAATCTCTGAAATCAATAAATCTAAATGGTAGAATAATTTTCAGCGTGTCGATTGCTCAGTTAAGTGAACCTTTATAAAGCCAGCAAGTTCAGATTTCAGGGTTTCCTTCGTTCAGACACTGCAGTTCACTCCAAAGAAGATTAACACAGGCATAGCCTATGACAAACTTTTACTCTGCTTTTTTCCCCGGGGCTTCCTAATCCCAGAGAAAAATGATGGTATAATCAGGTATTTTTCTCTGTAGAAGGTTTATTACGATATATATGGCACTGGCTTAAATCAGTGTTCCTCAAACTGTCCCACGTATTCAGAGGGCTTGTTATGGTGTTGAACTGCACATTCAGATTCAGTACATCTGAGGAAGGGCCTGAGAATCTGCACTTCTGAAAAGCTATTCGGTGATGCTGATGTCGCTGGTTCATGGCCCACACTTTGGTACAAGGCTCTGAATTAGTTCCTCACGACCTCTGTCAGAATCGGTCCCACAATTGTTGAATAAAGTGAATACTTGAGAACCACAGTTCTCAAAATGTCCAGTGCATCTAAATCACCGTGAAAACTTGCTGTGGGGACGCCTGGGTGGCTCAGTTGGTTGAGTGTCTGACTTCGGCTCGGGTCACGATCTCACAGTTCATGAGTTCAAAGCCCCACACCGGGCTCTGTGCTGTCAGAGCAGAGCCTGCTTCGGATCTTCCATCCGCCTCTTTCTGCCCCTCCCCTGCATGTGCACACATTCTCTCTCTCTCTCTCTCTCTCTCTCTGTCTCTCTCTCTCAAAAATAAACACTAAAAAAACTTGTTTTGAGTTGCAGATTCCAGGACTCCGCCCCCAAAGGTTCTGATTCATTGCCTCCACCCCTCAGTGCGCCTACACCTGAGCCTGGCTGTATAATCCAATACCAAGGCTGTGCAATCAGGGTCCTGCCAACTTTCCAACCCAGGCTCCACCTGCTCTCCTCCTTGCTTGCGAAGCTCCAGGCTCAGTGGCCTTTCCTCTTTTCCTTGAATGTTCCATGCTTGTTCCGTGTGTTTGGACATAAAAATTCACACTTAGAAAACTGCCCCTAGATCTTCCCATCTTCCCCATGACTCTCTTGTCTTGTCCTGCACTTCTCAGCTCAAATGTCACCTCCTCCGTGACGGCGTCCCTGATTGCCCTAAAGTAGGGCGGTCTAAAGTAGCCTGACGGAGTGCTCTGCCCCACGTTCTTTTGCTTAAACACATCAACGGGTTGTAATGCCCTCACAGCTCCTATTACTATCGGGAAGGATCTTGTCCACGTATATGTGTATCGATTTAGTGTCCGTCTGCCATGAAGCCAGGGACCTGCACCTACCTTGTTTCCCCCTGGATTCCCAGCACCTAGCCCAGTACCCGGGTACTGAATGAATGAATGAGTGAATAGATGAACCAGGTTGAGATACCCAGGTATAAGGCAAAATAAACAATGCCACGAATTCTGGTCTTAGAGGCTTAGGACTACAGAGTCAAGTGGATGTGAGGGTTTAATGAGCAGAAGATCAGATAAGCAGAAAAGGAGTCACTATGCTCGCTTCAGGGTGTGGAAGAAAATGAAATTAAGAATACAGGATGG
This sequence comes from Panthera leo, assembly GCF_018350215.1. Classification (NCBI taxonomy): domain Eukaryota; kingdom Metazoa; phylum Chordata; class Mammalia; order Carnivora; family Felidae; genus Panthera; species Panthera leo. Next base: position 28,852,773 of record NC_056693.1, on the reverse strand, counting down.
CAGTGTGTTTGCAGCTTTTTGCTCCTGTGCCTTCATAACACCAGATCCTTTGTCCTTCTTCTGGGTCTGCTTTAAAATGATAAAAATAGATGCTCATGGCAGGCAACTTGGGAGAACAGAAAACTTTAAAGAAAAAAAAAATACATACCCGCAAACAACAATGGTTTCCATTTTTGTGCTTTTCCTTTTAGAGTATTTTCGGCATTTTCAAATACATACGTCTGACGGTATGTGGATACGGCCACAGACTCTTATATTATTTATCATTATAGCCTAATATGCTTCACGCCTAGGAAGTGTCTTCAAAAAGCTATTGTTAATGGTTGTTTAATATTCCATTAAATGGATGGAAACCCCTAATTCAGACTCTTTGTTTCTTTATTTTGTTGTCCAGAGAAGCGCAATAACTTTGTGCCATCTGTCTCTTACGTGGGCCAGAAATGTCTGACAAATGGCTTTTTCTTTGATGGGAGTAATAATTCTCAAGTGGGGACGATTTTGCCCCCGGGGGGCAATCCACCAGCTCGGGAGACAGTTTTTGTTTGTCACAACTAGGGGAATGGAGGGTGGCTAATAACATTGAGTGGGTAGAGGCCAGGGTGACTGCTAAACTTTCTACAGCACCCAGGACGGTCCCCTACAACAAAGAATTGTCCAGCCAGAATGTCAATAGTGGTGAGGTTGAGACGCTTGCTATCCAGAGCCGTGTCATGGTTAATATTCAACCACCACTTAAAACTGGAATTAGCATTCTACCACTAAAGCACAGGACTTTGCCCTGGAACTCTGCTTTAGAATAATTAAAACTGCACTTACTAGAATCTGGAATAACTGAGCATTTACTTGCACAGTTTTTATTTTATTAGAAATGCTTACATGACCACAAAGGACCGGGAGACGAGAGCTTCTATTTTAAAAATTCAGTTCCGAGGATGAACTTCTCGCTCCTGGTGTTGGTCGTCCTCTGGACCCATGCTCCCGTGTAGACACTGAGGCCCCGAGAGTGAACAATCCCGGACTGTTAGACGGGCTCAGGAGAAAACATTGTCTAATGCAGAGACGTGATACGGCTGATACAGAAATAGAGTTTCCAAATTCCAAAGGGGGTTTTGATGAGCACTTAGTTAAACGCAGATACTGGGATCCTCTCCTCTGCTCCTTCCCTCGAATGGTGGTTTTTACTTCTTGACAGCTTTTGTGATACGTGAACTCATCGAGGACTTCCACATTTAATAAGCACAACCACCGAAACCACCCCCACTTCCCTTGTGTTGAGAAATGTGTGCCTCCTTTCATCCCGGTTGCGATCTTTGGGACTTTACCCGCCCTTCGCAGAGACAATCGGTGTAGAGGCAACGTGTTATGATGGATCCCCACGGATGATCCAAATACCACCGGTTCAGTGCAGAACAAAGGGAACGTTTGCCGCTCCTTTTCTCCTGCCCGCATTGTCTCTGGGGTTGGTTGTGAATGGAAGAGAGGTCTGACCTGGAAGGGTTTGGAACTGTGTTTCGGATATTCGAAAGATGACACAGCAAGCCTTCCCACACAGGTGCTCGGGGAGACATCTACAACAGCCGAGTCAGGAATCACTTTCTGAGCCGTAGCCATGGAAATGCGATCTTTAGTTAACAGGGACTCAGAATCTAGAGTGGGTGAGCCGGGACCAAGGTCAGTGATTCGCGCCTGGAGATCGATGAGTGCCCCTGACCTGGATCATTTCTGTGTGGCCATTTGTTGGCAGCTTTGCCTTCTGCAGTATTTCCTGTGGCTCATCCAGAGAGCCTCAGACCTGCGGCCGGGGGTGAGCGGAGCTGCACGTGCGGTCAAACCATGTTCCGAGAGGACATCCTCGCTTCTGCTCATCGCCTCCGCGCAGGGTTGGCTGAATCCAAGAATCAGCTCCAGGCTCTGAATCGGCGGCATTAGCTCACCGAACAGACTGTATCATTCTAGGAGGCCTGGGAGAAAAGGCAGGGGTGGGGGAGGACCGGGCCTCGAAACCGCAAGACATCACGGGCTGGAAGAGCTAATGTTGGCTTTACAATAAGTACAGGAATAAAAGAGATGGGTGGGCGGTCAGCTCTTGGGTCTCTCCCTCTTCCGGGTGACGTACAGCCTTTCATTTTTCTGCTCTCGGTCGGCAACCTTTGGTTTCCGCATCCTCCTTTTCTTTGTAATTTGCCATTAAAGTATCGCTTCAGCTGTTGAAAATGTTGTACCAGCCGATGCTTCAAGACTCACAAGGCTGAAGGGAGGCACCCCTCCGCTGGCAGGAGATATGCCTCTGCAGACGGAAATGACACTCAGACACGCAGGTGGCCACACAGAATGCACATTCGCACACGCACGCGGCGAAGACGGCTGTACACGCAGGCCACGTGGCAAGTGGGAGTTTTGTTCATCGTCAGCTGAATCCAGGGTTCAGATCGTTTGGCCTGAATCGTTTGGGTCTGGGGGCGGGGGACGGGGGTGAGGGGGGACAGGTGGTGAGACGGGCGGTGAAAAGGAACGAACTTCACCTTCCACTGCACAATCCCTCCCAACGTTCTCCAGCGCCAGTAAAAGCCGCAAGGTCAGGTGTTGATTTATCATTTCCAACAGTTTCACCTTTGAGTGAACACACACTCGCACGTCCATCAGTTTCACCTTTGAGTGAACAAACACTCGCACGGCCTGCCAGATACCACGGCAATGCCCCTGAGTCCTGAGTAGGGTATCGGCACTGCCCCGGAGAATGAGAATCCTGGTGGGGGAGAAGATGCTTTCACACAGAGTTCCAGCTTAAGTTACCATGCCCTGGTTCCGACGGACTTTTCTTTCTTTTTTGAATTACTTCATTAATTTTTTAGTAGGGCCCTTTGCCCAAGGTGGGGCTGGAACTCCCAACCCCTAGATCAAGAGCCAGCCAGGCACCCCTGACTTTTCAGGGGTGAGCGCATTAGCATTGGCAGCTAAGATTTCTTGCAAGCAATTTCCATCAATGCAGCTGGGCCTCCCGGTGGGCCAGGCGTTCAGGTTGTGGGGGACCCTGTGGCCGGTGGGACCTGTGAGTTGAATTCCTTGTTAAAACAAAGGGAGCTTCCTCATCAGTGGAGTTGCTAATACTGCAATGCTAGCGTTTTTAGCCCTAATTTTGCCTGACGCCACAGGAAACTGAGGCCCACAAAGGGCAAGTGATGTAACCCACAGCTCATTTTGTGAAAGGGGTGGGAGTGGAGTACAGGGTTGCACGTTTTTTCCCCCATGTTTCTATGTTCTTCCTTCAACGGCACGTTTTATTCGCACCCGGGAAATCAAGTAAAACCAGGATCTTCACTGTGTCAGGTGTGTGTGCCTGTACATGTGTTCTGATCCAGGCAGGGAAAATGGAAGACAATTCCGTGACGAAAAATGATGTGGGTTATGCGTCTGACTTCCGCTCAGGTCCTGATCTCGCCAGGTTCGTGAGTTCGAGCCCCGCGTCGGGCTCTGTGCTGGCAGCTCGGAGCCTGGAGCCTGGAGCCTGCTTCGGATTCTGTGTCTCCCTCTCTCTCTCTCTCTCTCTCTCTCTGCCCTTCCCCTGCCCGTGCTCTGTCTCTCTCTGTCTCTCAAAAATAAATAAATGTTAAAAAAAATTTTTTTAAGAAGAAAAATGACGTGAAGCACAGGGCAAAGTGCATGTTCCCTGACAGCTCTAGGGACATGGATGGCCGTCCTCATCACCGTCATCCTCTGTGTTTCTCTCATCATTTTCCGTGCCAGCCTCTACTTCGAACACTGGTCGATTTAGTTCTCAGAAAGGTTCTTCACTTTACAAATGCATCTTCCATAGTTTTCATTTACATTTTTTACCTGCCCTCCAAAACATTTACACAAATTGGGTACATTATTATGCAGGGGAAGATCTGTTTACTCTCAACTTGAAAACATATTTGCATCACATAAGAAACGTTAAGTAGATTTTCACTTGTGCTGTCTACCAGACAGTGGTAATAAAAGATGTCCATTGAGTCCGGAAATATAGATATTATTAGTTGTTTTTAAGACTGAAGATGTTCTTGACCACATTATTTATATTTGCCTATGTTCCCAGACTTGATGGACATCCTGTAGGTCATAAGCATAGTAAACAAGAATAAATCGCTTGCCATTTTGGAGGAATTCCTAATGTTTTGCGTGCTTGGCTTAAAAAAAAAAAACATACATTTTTATGATGAAATCTATGTGTTTATAAACAAGACCCAAAAAAATTATAGAGAAAGAAGTCATTGTGTCTTCCTTACTCAATAGTGGTTTCATAAACCATGACCCAATTATGGCAAATCCCAACTTGAAGGATGATTGAGTTATTTTGTTTAAGTGAGTTCAATATGTTCAGGACTGGGCATTTTTTTTTTTGTTGTTGTTGTTATTGTTGTTTTCCCTAAATTTCATCCTTCTCTGAAGTTCTAAAATTCAATCATCAGGGTTAATTTCTCTTTGGCATTCCGAGCTCTACAATATGGAAAATTTTGCTATGCAGGATTTTTCTTTTAGTCTCATTCTCCAGGCACATGCTGGAAGTGAAAACAATTTCATTTTAAAAAACATTTTTTTAACCTAAAAACTACAGAACAGATGACTTTTGAGTTTGGTTCGTAAAATGGTCAGATTATCTGCAGCTATGAGGCTGAATAGAAAACATGACACCCCTTCTTGGTTTTCTGTGCCCAAATTACACTGGTTTTCAGGTTCTGCAGTGACAAAAATCATAGCCCGGGTGACCATCTGCCTGGTCGATAAGTGGCCAGCGTTGGCCTGAGTCAGCTAATTGTGCATAATTGGGATTATGTAGTAGAGATGACACTCCCCTCTCCAAACAAAGAAAATCACATTTGTGCTGTTTCATGTGACCACTGATCTTTTCTGGCCAGCAAAAGCAGAAACTTGGGTGGTTGGCAAGTCCGCGCCTGCAAATGGCCAAGATCGTAGGAATGATCAATTCTGGGACTCGCGCGAAAGCGCGAGACAATAGCGGTGGGGGGAGGGAAGAAAGGGAGCCCCGGCGACAGGGGAATGAGAACAAGATCGGGAAAAGATCTAGCGCTGGAAAAACTACAGCCACTCGCTTTCGGATTCTGAAATGTAGGCGCGTTCAGGGTCGAAGACCTGTATTCAGACTGCGGAGTCTGAAATGGTTATCCAAACAACTTCAGAAGCCAAGTGTGTTGTGGGGTCCCTGGTAGGGGCGAGGCGAGGGAGTTCTTGCGTGCGCGGAGGTGTTGGAGGTGTTGGGGCCCCTGTGAGGAGGGGGTTGGGTGTGCCTGGGGCAGGTGCGGAGTGCAGAAATGATGCTACTGATTGCAAACTGGATGATTTATCGATGCAAGCCCTTCCGATGAGTCGGGTGCCTTGGAGGCCAGGCGGGAGCTGGGACAGCCAACCCTCAGTATGAGGGGGACTGGTTGGTGTGTTGGAAGAGGTCAGAAGGAGGGCTTGGGCTCCAGGGGCCCTGGAGCAAAGGCCCAGAGGTGTAGGGGCAGCATCATTGTGGGGACAATGGCTGTCGGGGATTATAGGGTGGAGGGCCAGAATGAGGTCCTGTTTCCCAGCCATGATACCAAGAGAGGGGCATGGGGTCTCCTGGTCCCCATCCCCCTTCTCCTAGAGAGAGTATCAAAGGCCCTGTGGTTCAAAGAGGGCAGCAGCACGATTAATTCCGGTAAGACAAAAAAAGCCTTGGGGCAGCCTTAGTCCAGAATGTCTTAGTCTCGGCACCATGGTCATTCGGGGTTGGGCAGTCCTGTGCCGTGGCCCCGTGCTGTGCACCACGGGCTACTTAGCAGCCCCCTTGGCCTCTACCTACTAGATGCCAGCGGCATCCAATCCTCCCCTCTCTGCCCAGGTGGTGCCAACCAAACATGCTTCCAGGACTGTATCAAATGTCCCCCCGGGGTGATGGGTGAGGGCAAAATCACCCCAGGTCGAGCACCGCTGTTCTGGGCCCTTCTGCCCGGCTCTGCTGGTACCTGCTGAGGCCGAGAGTCTTTCCCCAAACCCAGACGCTCTGAGGAGGTGTGGCTTCACGCACCCGGCCGCGCGTGCGCATTTGTTCAGGAGTGAGGCTTTGCGTGGACCCGCGGCTGTCCGTGTTTCACTGACCCCCTCCGAGAATGCTCTGGGAGTCAACCAGCCCTTGTTGTAACGGTCAGTCCAACTTCCACACGCTCGGGGCAAGGCCATGGGGCCACCTCCGTGGCTGAGGCCGGAGCCTGCAGCTCCAGGGTGGACCCCGCAGCGTAGACCCCTCACCCCATCCCCCTGTCCACGGTGCACCTGTTATGCCACAGGCTCTGAGCTCCGAAGACACAGAGGGAAGCAAGCCAGGCAAGGCCACGGTCCTTCAGGGGGCTTACATTCCGGAAGGTGGAAGTATGGAAATGCGTGGATCTGATGATTTCAGGGGGGGCCTGGCCTTTCTCTGGGTCAGACTTGCCCAGAAGCTGCGAGGGCCCCGTTGGGGGCTTCCGCCTCTCAAGCCCCTCCTCCAGGCCCAGGAGGGACCTCGGCAATGTGTTCACGTGTTTTTACAAAATTTGCAAAAAAGCGGGTGGCTTTTCGTGACAGGGGCCCTCAAATTGCATAACCTTCCGGGCCCCCACAAGACCTGGATCTAGCCCTGATTTTTAGCTTCCTGGACGTTACGGAGCCCAGGTCCTCTTCTCAAAATCTATTAAGAAGGAAGAAAATGCATGCAGTTTTAATTCACGGACAGCAGGGGAAGAAAGAAAATAACATCCATTCGGAAAAAAAAAAAAACAAAAAAACAAAAAACAAAGTAACGAGGAAAGAAAGGGTAGATCACCCATTGGCTGGTGCCCTGGGTTGCTACCTTCAGAGACTGGGGTCATCAGATTCACACACACCAGGGTGGAGGAAGCAGGGAAGCCAGGATGTCCCCACCCCGAGGCGGGGTGGGGGGGAGCGAAACTGCCATGGCTGGTGGGGCAGGGCTGAGCAGCTGGCCAAAGCCTCTTGCTAGAAGCTGACCACGGGGCTCGGGGCGGGAGCCCTCCCCCGCCCCAACCGCGTTCTCCCGGCCATTGTGCGCCCGTATTGATCAGGCAGGGAGGCAATAGGGCTGGGGCAGCTGAAGCTCTGGGGTGGGCAGCATTGATCCGGCCCCCTCCCCGGGTTATTTATAGGATGCGCCGGCCTGGCAAGTAACCGGGAGAGCTTGTTTAACGAGGGTTCAGGGCGCTCTTCGCTAGCTGGTTAACTTTAAGTATTGGAAATGGGATTGATGCGCACATAATAATATTATGATTCATACAAACCACTTCGCCGGCAACTCAATATATTTCATTACCTCCTTTCTAGCAAATGTATTGATTTCTGTTTTGCGGTTTTATAACACAATTTCAAGGCTGTTGTGGGCTTAATGAGCCGTGTTCTTATGATGTTTAAAAAGATTTGAAGCTATTGTTGAAATAAATATTATGGATCACCCCCTCCCGAGGCACTCCCCCTCCCTCTCTCCCTGCCCCCGCCCTCCTCCTCGCCCCCACCGCCACCCCCACCCTCCCAGCCCGCCCCTCCCCTGCCCGGGCGGTGCCGCCAGCAGAAAGCAGGGGGGCTGCAGCTCTGCGGCCCTTTGTGGCCCAGATCAAAGGACCCGAGCGCCACAAAGGCGGCCCCACTCGGGCCGCGCGGCCACACACAGCCGCACCTGCAGCGCGGCCAAATGTCTTTGTCGCTTCTGCGGGGCGAGCGCGGGGGACGCACCTCCGAGGCGGCAGATGACTCTAATAACGCTTGATGAGAATTGATGGGGAAGGAGGCGCGCAGTGCCCAGGGCTTTTTATTAGCTGCCCCGACTGCCCGAGCCCCAGCCCGAGCGCCTGCACCTGTGGACCCCCTTCCTCTCAGCCTTTATGGAAGTTGACAGATTTTATTAACTTTAAGGAAGAACTTTCCAGCGTGTGGAGGGCCGCAGTTTATTTTGTATTCATGCGAAACGGAAACCGAAAAAGCCATGTTTACATATTTACCGGGCCCACTGACTTCCCTCTGGGGCTCCATAAGTCACGTTCCAGATTAATTTTGTCATAAAATTGACTAGTGTGCTAAGGGATCTTGGGAGTTTGGGGGCTGTCGTTGGATGTGTGAATTTTTTTCTTCAATGGGAGAAAGCTATATTCAATTATCTAATATCTCAGAGGAACCCCCAAAGACTTCCCAAATCGTGCAGAAATTGGAATTCTTTTTAAAAGCGTTTGCTCCTGGGGAGAGAGCATTTGCGAGAACCGGAGTAGCTTTTGCTCACAGCGAGGCTTCCCAAATCTTTTTGATAAACTAGAAACAAAGGCAAGGACCAGAAGCATCTTCAAACTTTGTAAGAGTGGCTCTCTTTGGGGGTTTTAGGGTGAGGGGCTCATTAACGGGCTGTGCTCCAGCACTGGAGGCTAAGCCCCAACACATTTGGAAGAACAGATTTTAGTTTTAGCAAAATGATACGGTTGGTAGGGGAAATATTGGTACGTAAGCCAACATGGTTTTACACGTCTACACTATTAGAAAGATCCTAACGGGGGGGGGGGGGGGGGTCAAAGTTGTAGAATTTTGCTTATATTCCTGGTTGTCCCCTGCTCTCAGGATATTTTGAGGGTTTGTGTCTCATGACAAATGGAAGTCTCCGACTATGAAAATTCATGTTATATTAATGGCCCAGTGTTGAAAATTCAGCCACAGAGTCAGCTGGGTATATTGCTTATTAGCTTAAAAGCATAAAGCTTTCTAGAGCTTCCTTTTGTGTGCCAAATAAACTTCAAATGAACCGAGGATCATTTTGCAGGAAACTCTTAAGTTGAACGATAATACAAAGTAGTTAGTAGAATATTACACTTTTCATTTGGGCAAACAGATGGGATGCCTGCTTTTAGATTTAATCAGGGGCTGACAGACAGGTAGGACGCCGGCATATTTTAGTTGGAGTCTCTTTCTTTTCAGGAAAGAATGAGACTACTTAATATTCAGTATATTCCCCCCCCCCCATGCCCCGTGATCTCTAATGCCTAACTTTTCCTCATTTCTGATGACATTTCAAAGTACAAAGGGCATCTAACTGCAAGTGAATCCGTTTATTAACACATCTTTTACTCTATTCTTCCCTTGCAAAAAAAAAAAAAAAAGTTATGAGTGTGTGTGTGTGTGTGTGTGTGTGTGTGTTAAAAAAAATAAAGGCTGTTTAAATCACCGAGAGCACACCCAAATCTCCATTTACATAGACACAGACGTAAATAAATGATTTAACAATTTGGGAGTCATGAGTCTCTGACCTCATGCTTTCTCAACTAACCTTTTTAAAAGATTTTGATATCAATTGTTTCTCTTTTTTCCCCAGAAGCATAATACGTGGTAACCTTAGCATGCGCAATCTGTTTCAACAGAAGCATACAGACAAGTGTAGCCAGTGGTGGGTTTTAATATCGTGGTAGAGCTTGTATTACCTTGCTGGAAACCAAATATCCCCCCTCCTTCAAATGCAAGTCCCTGGACACCCCCATCGGAGATCATTTGTTATGCAGAGTTTTGTGAGGCAATCAAAATTAATTCACAGTGATCTTTTCACCCAGAACCTCCAGCCTCGAATAATGGTCCTTCTCAACAGGTGTTCATTGTGGCCGTCTGACTCCAAATTGCCAGACTAAAGGTTTTATTCTGTCATCATTTCTTTTTTAATCTCAAACTTGTAATTTACTAACCTGTAGCAGCTGCCAAGAAGGGCCCAGCTGCTTTACGAAGAGGGGAAGTGTAGCTCCAAGAAGGAGGCCAGGGAGAGGGGAGAACGTCACCTCTGGACAACCAGGAGGGCAAACTTGAAATTCACAGGCTGGGCGGAGCCCGGACAGGGTCTCAGTGGCACCTTCCTTCCTTTGAGGCTGACCTAAAATGGGTGATACCTGATTGGTGAGAGCCGACCCCTCCAGAAAGCCTTCAGAAACGTTGTGGGTTTTGCACAAGTGAGTAGAGAAGGGATCTTGACGGCGGCAACACCAATCGCCAGAAAAATACCATGCAGAGAGAAAAGATTTTGAAAACTTGCATATTTCAGTTCAGCCAGGCTAGCATACTGTCTTCGTCAGCTTTCACATCTGCCTCCTTTTAAGGTAACCCTAGAGTGGGGAGGGAGGAATTAAGTTTTACTGCGAAGATTCTTGGACTTCATGGCTCATCATCAGAATCAAGCTGGCTGAGTGTGTGTGAGAAAGCAAGAGACCAGACTCGCCATTTCCAGATTGCTACAGCTATAAGTGCCAGGGTTCCGGCCCTAGAGATTCTGATGTAGTAGGTTGGCACCGGGCCTGGGATTATACATTTTAACAAGCATCAAGGGCTTCGGACGCTAGGGGCCTTGAATCCCTTTCATCACGGCTAGCTAGCTGTGTCACTGCCTCAGTAATCTGATCTCTACAATGGGCTCCCCCTCTTCGGTCTCCACAATCACTTGGTTCCCACCACATGGTTCCACCTCTGAGCAGGTACCCCTGGGGGCTACCGTTCTGCCTAACAGGTGTCTTCTTCCTAAGGAGATGACATCCTGGAAGAACATAGGCCAGGTTGTCAAGCAGTAACCAACTTTGCCGTGTTGCCAATTCTTGGCCTCCTGGTTTTTTTGGTAGATGATGCCTGCAGCTTGTTTATGACCCCTGGGCTGACATCTTAGAGGATGCAGCCTCGGCTGAAGTGGGTGCTTTGTGCAAAGACTGGAACTGGAGGCAGATCCTCCCTGACGTGGGGGGGGGGGGGGGGACGGAGGCTCACCGAGGGTTAAGAGGACCTCGGGAGGGATCCGTTGCAACTCTCCGCTTGGGTTTTGTCGTAGCCTACGAGTCAGCATCCTGCAAGGGTCAGAAAGGAGGCAGGGTGACCGGCACTGCTCTGTCTGGCCCCAGACTTACAGGAAGAGGGTTTGGATTCCTTTGGAATGTGCTGGAAGGAGTGGACACAGACCCAGGCGACTTCAGAGAGGCAAACCAGAAGGCTCATGCGTCCCGAGGCCATGCCTCCGTGGAAGAATCCCCAGTTGGGAAGCAGGATGCGCCTTCCTTTCCGGAGACAATTGCTCCTTAGCATTTTTGCTTGGTTCTTCGTGAAGGTTCCCCTGGATTCATTCAAAACTTAATTACGGCTGTAAAAACTGCGAGGGGTGAAGCCGGGTTGACGAGTTTGTTGCACCGTGTCCCCTCCGGTACATTTGTCCGCACGGAAGGCAGTGTAGCTGCTCTGCGCACTGATGGGCATCGATTTTGTAATACACGAGCGGCTCTGTTCTGCTCTCGGGAGCCTCTTTTGTTTCATGGCGGCACGGAGAGGTTTCTTGGGCCCTGGACGCCAGGGAGCCCCCTCCCTCACCACGAGCCTATGGGTGAAAAATCGTGTCTCCCAGCCTCATTTCTGGATTGCACAAGGTACCATTTCAAGTGAGAAGAGACACCCAGTAGACTCTTTAAGAAAGTGTGCTGTTTTTTTTTTTCTTGGCCTCACTGTAGGCCATTGTGGAAAGGCACCCCAAAGAGGTTTCTAAGTGGGAACTGACATCTCAGGTGCGTTAGACCACCTTGGTGACAGACACATCCAAAGCTGCTGGAGAAGTACAACCGGTGATGGTATTGTGGTCTAATTGTCTGTCCAGCATAAGTCTTATAATAAGTATTTATAAAACACGTAAGTGCAGGGCACGTGGGTGGCTCAGTCGGTTAAGTGTCTGACCCTTGAGTTCAATTCAGGTCATGATCTCACGGTTTGTGGGCTCGAGACCCCCTGCATCAGGCTCTACACTGGGATTCTCTCTCTCTCCTCTCCCTCTGCCCACCCCCTCTCTCTCTCTCTGTCTCAAAATAAATGAACTTTAAAAAAATACATAAAGGCATACTTCAACGTAGCCTTACCCCCCATATGGAAGCTCCCAGAAATGATTGCCTTCATTTGAGAAAGTCAAGGCCCAGAGAGGAAAAGACTCTTGCTTGAGGTCACACAGCCAGTTTGAGACAGGGCATATAGCTCAGAGGGTAGGAGCCGTCTTTTGGCCAGCCAGTCAGAGATTTTAATCTGTTGAATCTGAATCACCCGCTTGTTACGAGAACATCGCACTTTTTTTGGTTTTGGGCCTAATGTTTCCCACGTGCTTGTATTTATGTTACTGTTTGGTCACCTGAATCATTCACTCACTCATTCATTCAGTCACTCAACAAATGTTATTAAGCATCTGGCAAGAGCCAAGCATAGGAGCTGGAGATACAATGGTGAGCGAGGCAGACCTGGTTGAGGCCCTCATGTTCATTCAGTTCATTCAGTTCATTCAGTCACTCAACAAATGTTATTAAGCATCTGGCAAGAGCCAAGCATAGGAGCTGGAGATACAATGGTGAGCGAGGCAGACCTGGTTGAGGCCCTCATGGAACTTTTGGCCTTGTGGGGGAAACAGACATTACGCAGATTGATACACATAAGTAAGAGATTGCCGCCACGATAAGTGATCTGGAAGGAAAGTTCATGGTATCAGACGGAGACCTGACCAAGTGTGGGAGTAAAGCTGGGTGTATCAGCCCGGTCAGATTATGTTTTGCTGTGGAACAAAGAGCCCCCGCAAACTCAGGGGTTAACGAGGCATATGGGCTTCTCTCTCATGCGGGCCTTGGCCCTGTGCTCACTCAGAAACTGGCCCACAGAGGCTCCATCTCGACCCGGCTCCCACAATCACAGGAGAAAGAAATGCACTTCCGCGTTCCTTCCCAGAAGCCTCCATGTTACCTCTGCTCACCTTTCATCGGCCAGTTCAAGTCCCAAGGCCACACGGAACTTGAAAGAGGGTGGGAGGGAATCCTCCCTGCGCCCGGAAGGAGATCCGGAATGCCTACCGTGTAGGGTTAGCGACCGCTTCTCTGGTTTTTCCCGAGGATCTGAATCTCGAGCGAGTGTCAACCAGGGAAAGGTTAGCATAATGGAAGCTCGAAAGTGCCATCAGCGTGTCTGCAGGCCCTGAGGTAGGGAGAATCGCAGCCTGTGTGAGCAACGCAAAGAAGTAGCTGGAACCCAGTGGGCAAGGGGGACGCGGTTCCCAGGCAAACAGGACGTGTGGGGACTTAGCCACCGACGGAAGACTGTTAGCCCATACCGGAGAGAGAGGAGGGTGCAGGTAGGTAGAGAGAAGGGTCTCAGGGACTGGGTGTTCATACATCACCACACACCTGTTAGGTAGCAGAGCACCCATTGTGTTGGAAGGAAATCGTGGCCCAGAGAGATTGAGTTGCTTGGCCTAATGGTTGCAGCTCGTAAGCACTAGAACCAAGATTCAAAGCCTCTCCCTTAGACTTGGACCCTCCCTGGTCCCCACTGCCCACAGGGGCCTCCCCCTGATGCTGGAAGAATCCGCAACGTGTTACGTCCCCCCCTCAGCCCCTTGTGGGGCAGTGCCTACACTTGTGAGTCTCACGCACGTGTTACGGAACGGAATTTCTGGTCAAAGCGAACTCCGACGTTCGTATTTCCACTCGCTAAGGAGCTCCTCTGTGTCATGCTTCTGAGAAAACTTCCGAAAGACGGTATCCGCGTGTCAACGAGAATGAGACGTCGGAGACGTCAAGGAGAAGTTTCAGCAGTGGCTGCTGGGGGAAGCAGGGAAGCCTTCTCCAAGCTGAGCCCCCATCTCCCAATTAGCATACGGAAACATTTTTAAAGGAAATAACCTTCACGAATAAAATGCTATAATCTCAATAAGACATTTCAGCAGGGGAATTATTAGATATTAATTCATGCCCAGTTGCACTGACAGCTCTCGGCCGTCAATGCAGGCCTAATAGCACACTAGGTGAGAATTAATATACCATAATTCACACTCTGTCATGCATTATTGCTTAAATAAGAGACATGAAGAATAACCTATTCTGGCGAAAGAACCGGGATTCTCAGAGTTCTCCCGGCCAAGTTATAAATAGTTACGTTAGGACCCAGAATTTTTTTGTATTACTAAATTTGAAATAAATTGCATATATGTATCCTCATCTGTAATTACTGTGAACAGTTTTCGTAAGTACTGACATTAAGTTCAGTCATATTCCATGTTTTAAAATTGAACTGAAGCAAAATCACATAATTTTCTTGAGACCAAAATAGAAATTTCTCTCCATATATAATTGTATCTAGTGCTACAGCACGCGTGACGGAGCGTATCCGGACGTGGCTTAGGGACGACGAAATGGGTCTGACCTGGGGGTACAAAATAGAAAGAGTGGGGGTCTGGGGGGGCCTACGGGATATTCTAGTTATGTTTGTGAAGAGTTTGAGTCTCGCCGGACAGTGACCATTACTCGTGATGCCTTGTTTTCCTAACGAGGGAATGCAGTAGGAAGCAATCCCTGTCTTCCGGAAACTTCCGCCTCCTGAGAGAATCAGTATCGACCCAGGTGACAAACTAACCTTGTCCTCACGGGATAGCACCCAAGAAAATGCCAAGGTGTGAAGAGGAAGGCCATGGAATCCTTTGCAAGAGCTCTGTTGGCAGAGTGGTAGGATCCCAGAGTTTTTTTTTAATGTTTATTTTTGAGAGGTGAGGGGCAGAGACAGAGGGAGAGAGAGGATCCCAAGAAGGCTCCGTGCTGTCCGCGCAGAGCCCTCCCTATGTGGTACTCGAACTCATGAACCAAACCATGAAATCAAGCGTCGGATGCTTAACCGACTGAGCCACCCAGGCTCAGTCCCAGGCTCCCAGAGTTATACGATCAATCACTAATAAACCATTCATGTGTTTATCATACGGTTCTCGGGCACCGTACCCTATTCCAGGCCCTGGGACGGACACCGAGCCCACCAAGAAGCTGGCAGCCTGGGGAGGGAGCGGGCACTTAGAGATAACCACAATGTCAGGCGACAACAGCAAAAACCAGGGTAACACAAGGGCTCAGAAGGAAGCAGTGCCTGTCTCAGACTGGCAGTGGGGAATTTGACCACGGAAGGCTTCAAGGAAGAGGTGACACCTGCAATGAGTCTTCAAAGAGAGGAATTATGGGCACCTGGGTGGCTCCGTTGGTTGGGCGACTGACTGGATTTCGGCTCAGGTCAGGATCCCAGGATGGTGAGTTTGAGTCCTGCGTTCGGCTCTGCACTGAGCACGGGGCCTGCTTGGAATTCTTTCTCTCTCCTCTGTCTCTGCCCCTCTCCCTGCTCACGCACTCTCTCTCTCTCTCTCTCAGAAGTAAATAAACTTAAAAATATTTATTTAAAGAGAGAGAGGGAGAGGAATTAGATAAATATTGAGAGATGTGGGCAAGGGTGAGCCGAAAGGAGATGGAGGTAAATGCAGGGAGAGCTGGCAGAGGGTGGTGAGGGGCTCGTGTGCTGCCCTGACATGACTCGATCTTACTTTGAGACGCAGCCATCAGCGGGATCTGTGAAGTCCGTACCCAGGAAGACACGTGGGGAAGCAAGGAGACCAGGTAGGAAGCTGCTGTTTCAGTTTGGGGGAGAGGGGGTGAGGGCCAGGACGGGAGAAGACAGAGGGACAGTGCAGGTGGTTCAGGCAGGAAGCAGAGGGGACACGTAGAGACTAAAGGGAAAGAGAATGAGTTTAATCGTGGACGTGGTGGGTTCTAGGCCTTGAGCTCGTGAGAGAGAAGTCTGGGCTGCAGGTCAGGTCTTGGGGGGTCCCCCACATCTGTAAACCTGGACCATCAGGGCTGAAAGAGTCACTGGAGAGCATCTTACCCACCCGTTTCAAAGATGGGGCAGCCCAGTTCCAGAAAGGGGAAGGATCTTGTCAAGATCACAACAGACCTCTGAATCCTTTTCCAGATGGATTACTCCCTGCAACAGAGAGTTTTCCACTTTAATCGGCAAGTGACAGAAGTGACTAAAAGCAGGGGACAGAAATCACAAGTGGAGCGATGGCTTACGACAGAGTGCCCTAAACTTTGGTCATCCGCAAACAGCACTCATAAATTTCACCATGTCAGTTACTAGTATTTTATTTATTTATTTTTTATTTTTTAACGTTTATTTATATTGAGAGAAAGACAGAGCATGAACCTGGGAGGGACAGAGAGAGGAGGAGACACAGAATCCAAAGCAGGCTCCAGGTTCCGAGCTATCAGCACAGAGCCTGACGTGGGGCTCGAACTCCTGAACCGCGAGACCATGACCTGAGCTGAAGTCGGACGCTTAACCGATTCAAGGTTATGAAGTCATGTGACCCGGTATTTCCTAAAACATGGCATACCTTGGGAAATACCGGGGTAGAGAAAAAAAAAAAAAAAGAAACAATATAAGGTATCGTTTCCACATGGTCCGAAGATGGGCTGTTTTATGATTTATCAGAGTGAAAGAGGGACACCTGGGTGGCTCAGTGGGTTGAGCTCCTGACTCTGGCTTTTGATTCAGGTCATGACCTCGTGACCCTACGTCCGACCCCGTGCTGTCAGCACAGAGCCTTCCTGGGATTCTCTCTCTCTCTCACCCTCTCTCTGCCCCTCCCCCACTCACACATGTGCTCGCTCTCAAAAGAAATAAACATTAAAAAGATAAAAAGTAGGGGCGCCTGGGTGGCTCAGTCGGTTAAGCGTCCGACTTCAAGTCAGGTCACGATCTCACGGTCCGTGAGTTCGAGCCCCTCATCGGGCTCTGGGCTGATGGCTCAGAGCCTGGAGCCTGCTTCCGATTCTGTGTCTCCCTCTGTCTCTACCCCTCCCCCGTTCATGCTCTGTTTCTTTCTGTCTCAAAAATAAATAAACGTTAAAAAAAAATAATAAAAAGTAAAAAGCAAAAAAAAAAATAATGAGAAAATGCCGAGCCGCCATGCATGTGCTCGATGACTTTATCGGAGATGCTGTAAACCTATTTCGAAGAACTCTCCGGTGCAAACGCTTTGGTCTTGCCACTTTGGGTCAAACAAGGGGGATTCCCTGTCCTGCCCCTGCCTCCTGGTATAGTCACAGCTCAAATGAGAAGGTCGTACACCCAAGAGCTGTCCTTGTGCCCATGAACTTTCCGCAAAGACGTCCAGATCTTTCCTGGAGGCCACCCCCACCGCAGGAAGGAAGCAAGGACACAACCATTGGAACAACACCTTCTGGGGAGTTAAGAGTTGCCCGCTGTGTGGGGTCTGCCGAGGGCACAGCACACAGCCTGGCTTCGTCTGGGGCAAACGAGGCGTCTTTTGGTTCTCAAAAGTATGTCCTGGGACCCGCTCCCCATCTTTTGGTTTCTCATGCTTCTTACCTTTGGATCCCGCCCCCCCCCCCAAAGCACAGCCTGAGAAAAGGACTTGGGTGCCAAGAGTTTATTTGAAAAATGCTCCAGAAGCCACGAGTTGAAGGAGCAGGGAGAGTCAAAGAAGAAAGGACTAAAAGCCAGAGAAAGCGATCGAGCTGGTCACTGCTGTGGGCCTGTCTGGGAACCCGGCGGGACGCACTTGGCAATGTCCGCCTCACAGGACAAAGCTGGGGTAGCTATCGTCTCCCACCCCACGGGCGGAGGGTCGGCCCTGGCTGTGCCTGCACCTGAGTTGAGCGCTGTTCTCGCTTCCAGGCACACTGAGGCCGAAAAGAGGAGAGGTGGCCCAGGCACGTGGGCATCGGACGTCGCACTGTCCACTACCCCTGCACTGAAATTAGCGGGGCCACGCGGCTGTGGCTCGGGCCCCCCAAAGGCTAAATCCCACACCACGTCCTCCCCAGCGCTGAGAAACGTGGCTCGTGTGGAAGCCACTGGAAGGGTGCACCCCAAAGAGTGACGTGCTGTACCTGTCCCCCACGTGGTGTGAGGGAAGGTGGCCGAGGAGAGGGGCAGAGCCCTGCCTTGAACCCCGCCCCCATGTCTCCCCACGCACCCCACCTTTCTCAAGGAAGCCGCCTCACCTTGTCTTCTGGGAAACGTTCCAGGTTGGAGAAACCCTGCTTGGGCACCCCCCCCCCGCTCCCCAGAGCTCCGCTGTCGGTTTCAAGTTGACCTCGATTTTTCGTTCTCTTTGCGGTACTGCTGGCTGGAGGGGGCTTTTCAGGGCCACCGGCTTTCAGGGCTCAGCGGCCTCTTCCCGGGTGTAGTTTGTGGTTTCCACAAGCGGGTCTTGCTGCAAGGGACAAGAGGAGCAGGAGGGGGAACAGACTCAGGGAAGAAATGGATGAACGTCAGCCTCAGCGGGCCCGTGCCTTTGACCCTCCCCCAGACCGTGGCCAGGTGACCTCTCCACGTTGCTGAAATGGAGGCACAGGTGGAAACTGCAGGGGCAGGGGGGAGGGGGCGGACAGCGGTGGAGGGTGAGTTCCCCACCAAGCCTCCCTGCCCAGCTTGTCTGAAAGGACCGCAGAAATGTCGATGGTCTCCTAGCTGTTACTTTGCTAACCCGATCAATCCATATGAAAAGAACAGATTAAATGGACTGATCCTCATATATTTAATGATTGCTGCTGTTTGACCAGGATGCGTTTCTCAGGAAGCGCTTGTCACGAGCCATTGATAAGAGTCTTTTAATCCCGCCTTGCTGCAGGTTGGAGCTTTCTGGCTCCCCAAGATGGCCAGTCTGGGGCGACTCCTGAGCTCGCCCCACAAGAAAATGAGATGGCTCCTCTTTACTACTGGGCGATTGGGTTATTTATTTTTGAGCGAGAGAGAGAGCAGAAGCAGGGGAGGGGCAGAGAGAGAGGGAGACACAGAATCGGACGCAGGCTCCAGGCTCTGAGCCTTCAGCACAGAGCCTGATGCGGGGCTTGAACTCGTGAACCACGAGATCATGACCTGAGCCGAAGTCGGACGCTTAACCAACTGAGCCACCCAGGTGCCCCTGGAACTTTCAGTTGAACACACACGCTGACTGCCCACGTTTTAAAGACCTCTTTTGTATATTCACCAAACAACCATTTACCAAGGACCTACCGTATGCCAGCCACTATGCTAAGAAAAAGAAAATGACACGGTTCCTGCTCTCAGGAAATGAAGTCTCATTTCTGCAAGTGCGTAAAGACACATGCAAAGGCAGGCTAAGCCCCGTGACGGGTACTTGGGGTCCTGCGGTGGCCCAGAGGCAGCGTGGGCTGCAGGCTCGGAAGTCTTCATGAAGGAGGTGGCATCTGTGCTAAGCCTTGAAGAGTATGTGGCAATAGCCAGTTGGAAGAGGGCTTGCATTCAAGGATGATTTGGGAGGTTTTTTTGAAAGCTTGGCTTTTACTTTCACTGCGTAGGGTTGGTTGGTTGGCACATGGTGGCAGGACCTGGCAGGGGGCCGGGCAAAGATGTACTAGAAAATGAGACCGGAAGGGTCAAGCAAGTTTCACTTCCATCCAGGCACTGGGCTCCGTGGAAGGATTCTAAGCATCCCAGGGATGGGAATCTTACAGCTTGTAGCATAGAGTCTGACCTCAGGCATCCGGGCTGCGGTTCAAGTTCAACTCTCACTTAAAAGCCACGTGGCCTTGGGCTACCGTGTGTTTCACCTCCCAGTCCTTGCCAAGTAATACCCATCTCAGAGGGGAGCTGCGAGGCCTCAAGGAGAGGGGCGGGCGGGGGGGGGGGGGGCGGTGCGGGTGAAGTGCTTGTTGAAGAGCCAGGCACATCGTAAGTGCTAAATAAACAGCTGCTTTTGTGAGCCGAGGTGCATTTTATTTTATTTTACTTTTTAAGATATTTTTAAAGTGTGTTTATTTGTTTTTGAGAGAGAGAGCAAGCAGGGGAGGGACAGAGAGAGAGAGAGAGAGAGAGAGAGAGAGAATCCCAAGCAGGCTCCTCACTGTCTGCACAGAGCGCTCTGTGGGGCTCGAACACACTGTGAGATCATGACCCGAAATCAAAAGTGGATGATTGAGGGGCGCCTGGGTGGCTCAGTTGGTTGAGCGTCCGACTTCGGCTCAGGTCATGATCTCACGGTTCACGAGTCTGAGACCCGCATCAGGCTCTGTGCTGATGGCTCAGAGCCTGGAGCCTGCTTCGGATTCTGTGTCTCCCTCTCTCTCTGCCCCTCCCCAGCTCATGCTGGCACTCTGTCTCTGTCAAAACTAAATAAACTTAAAAAAAAAAAATAACTTTAGGAAAAAAAAAAGTGGATGATTGACTGACTGAGCCACCCAGGCTCCCCCCCTGATTTGCATTTTGGACGGCTCCTTCAGGGAGGGGAGTTCAGGCTCCTGTGTGGAGATCACTGATAGGGTCCTGCGGCCAGAAATGCCAGGTGCCTGAGCGAACACTGCCTGTGGCAGGAGATGGGGACGCCAAGGGGCAGGTACTAAGGAGCAGGGATGTTAAAGAGGTCAGATCGGCAGTCAGCAATTAGCAGTGGACAAGGGAGCCCGAGGTTTGCTGATGGGGTAGACAGCGGTGTCACTCTCGGGGACAGTTATTACAGGAGATGTCACAGGCTTGGGAGGGAGTGGAGAGGTGTTGGGTTTGAGGGGCTGAGGGCCCCTCACTGACGCTGCCTTAGAAGGTTCTTAGACTGGCGGGGTCTGGACTCCTGGCAACGTCCTCCTCTCCAAAGGATTGAGAGCGCCTCACAGCCTGGGGCAGAATTTGTTCTTTTGTATCTTCCAGAGAAAGGCCCTCCGGTCAGGGTTTAGAGAGCCCTGTCCGTCTCCTAAGGATTCCCCCAGAACAGATGATCACCACTTTCTAGAAGCTTCTCAGACCACTCCCAGCCCAGAGCTCTCTCTCCTCTTAATTCTTACAGCATTATTACTTTTTTTTTTGGGGGGGGGGGGTGGCATTTTATAATTGCTGCTACGTACTTAACAAATATGTGCCTTGCCTCGGCTAGATGACAGACTCCTAGGTGGGGAGACGACCCCTTTCCTGCTACCCACCCATGCCTGGCTCACGACTGGGGTCAACTGCCAGCTCACTGCTGGATGAGAGAATTCTGCCCCCCGAGAAAGCTCTGGGGCTTTCTGCTTTGTCCTCTGTGTCTACAAAAATGGGGACCTTGCTCAGCCCGCTCGGAAGGGGACATCTGATCAGGGAGGCAAGGCTTTGCGGGGGCCCCGAGATGTCTGCTTGGAGCTCACAGGGCCGGCTTATGACGTCAGGGAAGCTGGCTTTGGGGGAGCCCCTACCTCCCTCCACAGGGCTTTCAGGGGCTGATGCGTTTTTAGCCCACCCCAGCTCCTGGTTTGTAAACACAGCGTCAGAGACCCATGCTCTGAGAAGGTGGAACCCACATAGGGGTCGACTCCTTTTATGGCTTTCACCACCCCTCTTCCCCAGCCATCCTGACCTCCCGTATTTCATTCTTGACTCTCTCCCGCCCCACCACATTCCTGAGCATTTGATCTATGGTCTATAAGTAGATGTAATAAAATGCCAAGTTTCTTTAAAAAGAAAATCACACCCCCCCCCAAAGATTTAACCTGGGGATCGTCCAATGACAAACAACAACGCTCGGCTCACTGGGGTTGGGCTGGGGCCTGTCGCCTGCCTGTAGTCTCAGACTCCCCGAGTCCCTGCCTGCGGCTCGGGTTTTGCTACTCATTTCTCTCTTAACCTGTATTTATTTTCAGTTTGCTAAAGGAAGCCACAAATAATTCCAGAGTCACATGAAAAGCCTGAGCTAAAAGGCTCTCGTCTCTCCCCTAGCAACTCCTGCTTCAGCAAAGAGACAGATCTGGAGGGGAGTTGGTCCCTTCTGGCTTGTGAGCGTGACCTGTCCAGGTAGCATAGGACAACTCTGGTCCTTTACTTTGGGGGAAGGTGGGAGGGCACATGGCCCAGGCTCCCCATCAGCCTAGACTGTCTGCCCCTTTCTTTAAAAAAAAAAAAAAAAGTTTATTTATTTATTTTGAGAGAGAGAGAGAGAGAGAGAGAGAGAGAGAGAGAGAGAATCTCAAGTAGGTTCCATGTTCAGCATGGAGCCCAACATGGGGCTCGAACTCACGAATCGTGATGTCATGACCTGAGCTGAAATCAAGAGTCAGACGCTTCAATGGACTGAGCCACCCAGGCTCCCCGTCTGCCCCTTTCTAATCAGGGACTTTAACGTCCTTCATTACCAGAGGGCTACTCAATGATCTTACAGTCTAGTCCCTTGTCAGACCTCAGTCTCTCCTTCTAGAAAGCGATGCATTGGAATAGGATTCCTATCAGAAGGGTGTGCATATATTAGGGACGCCTGGGTGGCTCAGCCGGTTAAGCATCCTGCTCTTGATTTCCGCTCAGGTCATGATCTCACGGTTCGTGAGTTCGAACCCCACCTCGGGCTCCGGGCTGAACATGGAGTCTGCTTGGGATTCTCTCTCCCTCGTCCTCCCCTACTCATGCTCTCTCTCTCTCTCTCTCAAAATAAATAATTAAATAAAGAGAAGGGTATGCATCTCTGAGTGGACGAGAGAGAGAGAGGGGTAGTGGGCATCCAGAGCCCTCGTTCTTCTGGCCTGATTCAGAGGGGACTCCAGGTGTTAAGGCTGTGCACTGCTCTGTGGTTTTCCACCCTTTCCGCAAGGCCTGCCCAGACCATCGGCCCAGGGCCTCCCTTCACCCACTCTTTGCCTCCACGATTAATTCTATATACGATTCTTTGTCTATACCGGAGCTTCTCAAACCTGTGCGCTGTTGACATTTTGAACCAAAGAATCCTTGATTCTTTGCCTAATTCCTTGTGCCTCGTGGGATGCTTAGCAGCCTTGCCCTCTATGCACTGGGTGGCCAGGAGCACCTCCCCCGAGTTGTGACAAGCCAGAAGCTCTCCAGACATGACCCGGTAGGCAAGGGAAGATGAGCCGTGAATAAATGGACACGTGAGCAAGATAACTTCCAGCAACGGTCAGCTCTATAAGGAGAATGGTTAAAGGGCCAAAGACAGTGCAGAGAGCAGACTTAGAGGGCTGGTAGGGTGACCTCTCGAAGTACTTCTATAAAGTATTCATCTCTGCTTTTTCGTCTGCCTCCTCGTGTTAGGCACTTAGTAGGTACACAATAAACATTTATCGGTAGAGCGAATGCTCTCTCCTCTCCATGCAGAGACAGCCAGGGTCGCAAACACTCACCACCCTTCGCGTGCTAACGGGCGGTTCCGGAATTATCAGCCAGTGAAGAGGATGTGAGCGCACAACGTTTGTGGACAAAGTCTGAATCAAGCCCCGAATCATCCTGCCTCCCCCCGGTTCTATTTTTTACAAAGCGAGTTTCTCTAAAATAGACTAGACAGTAATCTCCCCACCAAATCGATCATTTAATCGCATATCTATCATCATCGTCACTGAAAAGCTGAAACCACATCTATACACTCTGGCCATTTCCCAGCCCAGGTGTGAACCCCAGGACCGACCGCAGGGGGGGAAATAGGCGAGCTTCCCACCCAGATCTACCTTGCCGATCAAATGTGCTCCGAGGACAGGGTAACATTACCGTTGTGCCCGGATAAGAAGGTCCCCATTCCGGCCCCCACCCCGCAGCAGGGGGGGAAGGAAAAAGAGCTTAATCATTAATAACACTAACTTGCATTTCTAGAGCCTTGAAAATGAGAATTTTGCCCTTTTTTCCCTGGGAGTAAATTGGGTCAGAGTGTTCCCAGAATTTACATTTCAATTAAAAATACAATAATAACACATTGTGCTAATAGTGAATGATTCCGACTCAGGGGAAGATGACACCGCCCGCTACTTTGTTAATGAAAAGCCCCCTTCATTCGGACGGGCCACACATCAGCGGTCACAAATCTCCTGTCTTGTTCTGGGTCTGGCGGGTGGAATGGGCAGGGAGGGGTGCGGCTGGGGGAGGTGAGTGAGGCATCGCGGGCCCGCTGGGGCTTTCAGGGGAGGCTGTCTGTCCGGCAGGGCAGCACGGCCCCGGAGCTGGGGCGCCCGTCCTTCCACCTGTCAAAACCAAACCTTGACTTTGCCTTTAAATCAAGCCTTTAAAAGCAGGGTTGTTTGTTTGTTTGTTTTCTTTTCTTTCTTTCTTTCTTTTTTTTGTTTTGTTTTGTTTTGTTTCTGTTGTTTGGTTGGTTTTATGTATTTTTTTTTTTTTTTTTTTTTTTTTTTTTTTTTTTTTTTTTTTTTTTGCTTTCCTAGGCAATCGTGGTGGCACCAGAGAGTTTGCCACAGACAACCCCCCACCCCAAGGCCTTTGGGAGTGGATTTGACTTTAAAAATATCCCCCATCAGCCTCTGGAGTTGGAATCCAAAAGAGACTTCAGCTCACGGTGGCGCATAAACCTCAGTGGCTGGTGTCGCTGAGGCTCAGAGCAAAAGCGATCTGTCGGTCAAGGGGCTGCGGGCTGCGGAAGGACCACCACGGCTGTCTTTGAGAAGGCCCTCTGCCTCAGTGGGCTTCAGACTTGGTCTGAAAATCCCCCAGACGTGTCCCTTGATCTAGATGCAGGACACCCGAGGAAGGGAAGGGGGACGTTGCCCCGGCAGGTGCGGGCCTTGGGGGCCTGCTCCCAGGACACAGCAAGGAGGGGGGGGGTCTGCTTCCCAGACACAGACTGAAGGTGTTCGCTCACAGATTGTTTCTGAAAATAAATAACCCGGCTCAATCCTGTTTTCATCAGAAAACGACCTTTACGTGTGGGGAAAGAGTTGCACTCCACACCCTTCCTACCAGAGTGGGGGAACCTTCAAAAGCAGGCACGGGAGCGGGGAGGGGGCAGGCGGTAGTTGGGAACCATGGCTTTGTGGGCACAGAACCCCAACTGGGAGTTTTCGATGGGCCCCTTGTGGGCTCAGCGACTCCCATCTGTGCTAGGCCAGGTAGGGTGAATACTAAGCACATATGCACATGTGGCTTTTTGCCTGACATTGCATGTTCTTCAAAATCTTTTAGTGGATTAAATATATGATATAATGGGCGCCTGGGTGGCTCAGTCTGTTGGGCGTCCGACTTCGGCTCAGGTCATGATCTTGCGGTTTGCGGGTTCGAGCCCCGCGTCGGGCTCTGTGCTGATAAGCTCGGAGCCCGGAGCCTGCTTCGGGTTCTGTCTCTCCTCCTCTCTCTGCCCCTCCCCTGCTCGTGCTCTGTCTCTGTCTCTCTGTCTCTCTCTCTCAAAACTAAACATTAAAAAAAAAAATTTTTTTAACAGGCAGGCCCCGAGGTGATGGGACTTGGTCTCAAGCTAGCAACCCCCACATCTGTGAGGTAACTGCCATGCCTTGACAGCCCTGAGACTGGGCCTCTCTCTCTCTCTCTCTCTCTCTCTCCTGTTTCTGAATCACTGAAGGAAGACAAAGACCATGGAGGTTCAGGCCTGCAAGTGGTGAGTTCCGATAATTACCAAGAGTGTAATTAACATTCCTGATAATAACACTTCGTTTACTGTGATACTCGTTTTATCCCAAAATGTGGGCCAAGGAACGTTGGGTACAGTTAATACACAAAAGTGGCATTCATCATTATTGGTCAGTCATTCCTTTCTCGTTTTAAGAACTCAAGCCATCTTCCAGCACTTCGCCTGACGCTGAGAATAAGTCACACTCTCCTACCCAAGTGAACGTGACTTTGCCATTCACGGTCTCCATTGGCCTACGTTCCAAGACCGTCCCACGCAGGCAAAGGGTTTGAATGTTCGTCACTTCCCCGAGGACCCATCAGCTCCGGTGAAAGCACACAGTTTGTGCCCTAAGATTCTTTTGACTCTGACCTCTCAACGTCCTTGCTTTGCTGTTTCCACCAATGCCGAATTGAAGTCTCAGTGGATTCTAGCCCCACTTTCCGTGCTCAGAGACACCACCAGAACTCTGCCAAAGGGATCATCTCCTTTGCTGCGGTAACAACGAACTCAGAGTTGTCTGAGCACTAGGTTGTTTGGGTCATGTTTTGGGAGCCCAATCTCCTTTTTACAATAGAGCGTCGGCCTTGAGGGGCAGAGCTCTTTGAACTGGTTTGAATGTGCTCTCTAGTGAAAATGTTATTTTGTTTTAGTTGTGTTCGTTTTTTGATTCATTTAAAAAGTTGTGTCAGAATCATACATCAATATTACTTAATACATAGACGCAGGGCATAAGGCTTATAATGAACTGCAGACCCCTTGGTCCATCCCTCCCCCCCACCCCCCGCAGCCCCCAAATTCAAGATCTCTGAAGCAACCTCTATCAATTCTTATGGCAATTTCTTCTGGGTTTTTTTCCCTCTGTACTTTTATTTTTATTTTTTTAAGTTTATTCATTTTTGAGAGAGAGCGAGAGAGAGAACAGGGGAGGGGCAGAGAGAGAGGGAAACACAGGATCCAAAGCAGGGTCCAGACTCTGAGCTGTCAGCACAGAGCCTGACATGGGGCTCGAACCCACGAACCGTGAGATCATGACCTGAGCCGAAGTTGGACGCTTAACTGACTGAGCCACCCAGCTGCCCCTCTCTCTGTACTTTTAAATAGCACAAATGTGCTATTGGCTCCTGGTTTTTCTCATATATCAGGTAGTTATTAATTTCCAAATATGAGCAATGAGCAGTCTCTTAGACCACTTCTTACTCACATGTATTTCCTTTTCCTTCCAACTTCCCGCCATGGGTCTGTTGTATTTTCTTTTTTAATTGAATCCAGATTTAGTGTTTTCATTATGATGAATGGGTAAATATTATTCACAGCTTAGTCGGGTAGTGTCTTAGGATGTCATTCTCCCCTGGCCTTTGCTTCCTTTGGCTTGGCTTTCTTTGAATGTCTGGGTGACTCTTCCCACACCCTCCAGTAGCTCTGTACAAAGGCCCTCAATCCAATTTTACACCCGGCCACACCTGTCAGTTAATCTGTCAGTTCCATTTTTTCCTGGAGACATCCCTCCTGGAGCCATCCCTCCTCCTGCCCCATCTGATCCCGTTGCTCCCCAGGCCTACAGCACAGCTGTCACCTGGGACTTCCCTTGCTGTTGTCCTGTGCAAGAGCCCCTGTGCCCTGGGTCTCATGTCTTCATCTTTCTTGATTTACTCCCTTGTTTTGGTGGAGCACACCCTCTGATATATTCCTGAGAAAGGGTGCATAGTTTTGACACCATATGTACCTTTAAAAAAAACATTTATTATCTGCCCCAACTTTGGGTTGATAGTTTGGCTGTGTATAAAATTTAAGCGTTGAAGTTATTTTCCTTTGGAATTGTAAAGGTACTATTCCACTGGTTTCTAATGTTGCTGCCAAAGTCTGTTGCTTGTTAAGAAAGCCTGTTGTTCATGAAAAACACAGAATTCTTAATTCTTTATATATGTGACCCGGTTATGGTGTTGTTTTGTTTCCTTTCTATTTTTCTCTCTGGAATGTTTTAGGCTTTTCTATTTCTGGTGCTCTGAAATGTCATGATGATTTCCCTTGGTGAGGTTGTCTGTCCATTCCTTCTGTTGGATTTGCTGTGGGGCCATTCAATCAGAAAATCAAAGTCTTTAGTTTCTGGGAGATTTTCTTGTATTATTTCTTTGATAATTTCCTCCCTTCTGTATCCTCTGGGATTTTTGTTTGTTTGTTTTTGTTTTTGTTTTGTTTTGTTTTGCTTTTTTGCCTCTGGAATGTCTATTATTTATTATTTTTTTTAATGTTTATTTATTTTTGAGAGACAGAGAGACAGACCACAAGTCGGGGAGGGGCAGAGAGAAAAGGAGACACACATCCGAAGCAGGCTCCAGGCTCTGAGCTGTCAGCACAGAGGCCGACACGGGGCTCAAACCCACGAACTGTGAGATCATGACCTGAGCCGAAGTCGGACACTTAACCGAGTGAGCCACTCGGGTGTCCCTAGAATGTCTATTATTTAACTGGCAGACCTGAAACGATCCACTTGTTTTCTTATCCTTATTTTCTCTCCCCCATCTTTTTTTTTTTAAACTTTTCCCTCTTCCCTGAGTGTTCCTTCTTACAATTCTGTGTTTCTATGTCGTGGACATAATATCTTTTCTTACCTGAGGACAGCAGAAGCCGCAGTGCCCACAGTGTCCCCACGAGTCTTACCATTTTAGCTCACGCAGGCCCAATACCTAACGATGGTGTACCATACAGGTAGTAAAACACTAAGGATTTGTTTATGTTGTTAGTTGCATTTTTCGACTTTTAGAATACGTGCCTTTTAATGAATGGAAGGACTGATTTTATCATCAGCCTTCCCAAATAATAAGCTTTCCATCTTCCCCTGGGATGGGGAGGAGTCGTCCCTGGCAGGAAGTTGGTGGGAGAGGGAATCTAGGGCTCTGAGAGACCATTTCATTTACAGGCTCTCTATTCATTTTACTGGCTTTAGCCCTTCCGCCTTTCCAGGAGACTTTCCAAGGCACTACCGGTCAGAACAGCTTATCTCTTTGCGTCCTTTATCACAGGCCTAATTAACCTATTTTCTCACTAGTCTCTAAAATTTGGTTGACATCTGTCATTTGCTGTCTACTCTTCTATTCCATTTCTGGTCCTGTGGATATATGCCTTTTTTTGTTTTCTTATCACTTAACTACCATTTTATCAGGGTTTTAGCGACGAGCAGAGTAAAACGTTCGTGTTTAATCCACCATGAACTCCATTGTGCTTATTTTTATAGTCACAGTCTATTTATGGCATGCAGTATTGGTTTTCCAGTTTGGGCAGTGATAATAAGTTTTCCTTCAAAAATAAATATGCTTTTCTTTTCCTACAAAAGTGAGGCGAGTTAAAGAAAAATAAATAAATAAGATGCGGGGCATGGCCCAAATCACGATGGTAATTTGAAAATGACAGAAATTTGAGATTTACGGGAACTCGTGGGTCTGTTGCAGCAGATAAGACAGACTTATCTGCGGGGCTCTCTTCTTGGCCACCCCAGGAGGGAACACTGACATGATGCCGAGGTGCTTACTGGATTCATAGTCTGATGACACCACTGCCCCATAAGTCAAGGTCGAGGTAGGTACGGGAATGTGTGTCCCCTGGAATTTTCCCTGAGACCAACTTCGGAATGGGACCGTGGGGAAGTGAGTCGGAGTTGGGAACACAACCAAAGTGAGAGAAGGTGGTTTCTGGCCACTCCCCATGGATCCCTCCTTGGTCATTTAGCCCAAGGTTCCGCATGGCTCCTGTCCCACTGGGATGCATTCACTGGGAAAAGGAGGGCTGTGTCTAGGGCCCTGCTAGCAATTGTCCCCAGTCACATTCACAGGGTAGACTCTAGAGACTGGTGTAGGGGCTACTTCCGGGTAGACCTGATATTTCTGCACGCACCACGCGCCGGCTCCAGACAGCTGACCGGTGGCCATGGAAGATGACCCCCAAGTTTTCTCACGGAATATCCAACTCCCAAGCTGCCCTTCATGCGTCATGCCCCGCCCCCACCAATCGCAGCACATTGGACTGTATCCACTCTCTTACCCAGCAGAGAGCCCTAGCTGCGGGCAGTGGGGCTGGTCTCCTCTCCTGATTACCGCCCTTCCATCCTCCAGGGGGGTGAAAAAGGAGGGCTGTACCCCGACTCTGTGCGGAGTAGATGGCCGGGGATGTGAGCGTGCTGTTTGGGCACGTGGTGTGGCGATTAAGGGGCATTGATTAGTCTTTGCGTCTAGTGAAAGGAAATCGTTCCTGCAGCCGCTGAGGTTCTGGCGGCTGATTGCCTGGGGGTTATTTGTTTATTTAAGTGAACAAAGTAATGGGCAGTGGAGATGTCTGAAAATTGCCTGGGTTTGTTCCCTTTTTGCTTACCTGTCCCTCCCGGGTACCATTACTCTCAAGCACCTATTGCGAGGGTGATTTCGCTAATCTATCTGTGTTGGGTTAAATCAATCCGCTCACAGGCTGGGTAATGGGAGTGGCAGCAGAAGGGGGCCGATTTCATCTTCAGGCACAAGTTGAAGAGCCACGAAGGAGGCCCAGTCCTCCCTGGGACCTGGGTTCTACCTCGAAGGCTTGCAGTTGTCAAGGCAAGGAAGGTTCCAGCTGGAAAGGAGCGTAGTGCCTCAGTGAGGAAAGAGGAAGCTAAATGGACAGGGTTTGGGGGCGTCTTTATTCCAAGGTAACAGCTTCATCATCACCCATTCTCTATTTTGAGTTTCAGGAAAAGATTTGTTAGATAAAAGCTGCTGCTACGAATACCGGCCTGACCCCACCGGCTCATTGTACAGACAGGGCCACCATGCCTCTGAGCGATGAATATTGTCATCCCTTCAGCTTGGGTTTTGGTTTAGGCGGATACAAGCTGTGGGCAATTGTGTTTCCCAAACGTGGCCGTGGTCATATTTCAGGCTTCCGGATGCTTCTTCCAAATTTTTCCGGTCACCGTCAGTATGTGGGGTCTATTTCCCCTCCCCTCGATCCTGGGCCTTTGCCTCAGGGAACGGACCGTGGTGGAGACCCTGCCTCAGAACTGCCGAGGCTAGGACAGAAAAGGTGGGAAGGCTTCCTTCCGGCTTGCTTGCTCCTTTTCTCCACCTCTTTAGACACGTGCCTTTAAAGGCCTGTACGGTCACGTGAGAAGTCCGCCTACCCTTAAGCCACCACGCTGGAGAGATCTCAAGGAGAGAACACCTCGAGAGATGGTCTAGTGACCCCAGCTTTTCCAGGTCCCCAGCTGGTCAAGCTCATGCACAGGACACATGAGTGAAGAAGCCTTCCAGATGACTCCGGCTCAGTCACGGCTTGACTGCGACTAACGCCACCCTCACCTCCCATGCCAAAACTGCCCGGTTGAGCCCAGGAAACCCCCAGGACTGGGAGAGATAATGATAAATCATTGCCATTGCTTTAAGCACAATTTTGTGGCCGATTGCTACGCAGCTATAGATAGCCAGAACGTGTTACACCCATTGCAAAAGAGGATGATCAGACATCTTCACCCCTTGAAGGGAAAGCTCTAGTATTTTCCCTCTTCCCCATTTTCTCCTCTCACGTCTGTCTGCCATATAGAGGACAGTTGAGTCTGCAGCCTTGGAGTTTCTGAATAAATTCCTTCTATGCCTTCACTTGCTCCAAAGGAGAAGATTCTAGCTGGGCTTCACATTGGTCTTTTCTTGAGGTGTCGGCATATTTCAACAGGGAGTGTGCATGCGGGTTAGAGACCCGCTTACTTTTCAGGCTGTACGCTTTCTTGAAAGACCCACTTCATCTGTTTGAATGACACTTGCTAGTCGCTGTGCTGTCTACCCCAGACATGGTGAGGCAGGCGGAGTTCAAGCCCTACCTTCAAGGGGCTTTTAATCTCCCGGGGGACACGGAGATCACAATGACTAACTTCAGGAGGTGATGCGACGTGACAGGTGCCAAAGAGAAATGCAAGCAAGGTCATGTGCAAAGGTGGAGTCAATGAGAAGGATCTGGGTGAGGACTGGCCTGGCGGAGCACACAGGGAGAGGGCATACCAGATAGAGAGAAAACGGAAGTAGGACTCAGATATGGAATTAAGTTTTGGGGGATTAGGGGGAAAATATCTAGAGGGGTTAAAAGTGACAGGTGAGATTAGTAGGGAAGAGAAGAGGACTACCATAACAGGGAGGAATGTATTTACGACATCAAAATTAAGCATTTTGGTTTGCTGAAAGTCACTGAAGACAGTCAGGAGGGGGCGACAGACAAAGAAAATGATGACTGGGTAAACCACGATGGGTAACATGCCTACGGAGAGGTTCTCAACCTTCTAACAATCGGCAAAATAAAAAGCAAAACACATAGGCAACGTTTCCTAACCATCGAGATTGGTTAAAGAAAATTGAACAGACGTTTTTTTCCAAAGAAGAGATCCAGATGGCCAACAGACACATGAAGAGATTCCCAACATGACTCATCATCAGGGACATACACATCAACACCGCGGTGAGATATCACCTCACGCCTGTCAGTGGAATGGCTAAAACCAAAAACAAAAAGGTGACAAGTGTTGGCGAGGACGTGGAGAAAGAGAAACGCTTGCCCACTGCTGCTGGGAAGGCACCCTGGTGCAACCACTGTGGAAAACAGTTGGAAGGCTTCTCAAAAAATTAGGAATAGAATCACCATGATCCAATAATTCCACTGCACCGAGCAATGTATAGACATGGTGAACGATTATATTGTACGCCTGAAACTAACATAACACCGCATGTTAATTATCCCTCAATTAACGAAAAGAAAAACTGAACAATGTCTAGCATCGGGAATGATGTGGGCACACAGGACTCCTCCGGGACTGCCAGGGCCATGTAAACTGACATGGCTACTTTGGAGAGGAAGCCGGGAGCACTTCTGAAACGGAGCATGCAGGTATAGACAGACCTCAGGCTGGTGTCGTCTCAGCCCTGGCCTCACTCCCAGAGCAACTGTCAAGGGGAGGGGCGTAAGGATGACCTTTGCTGTGCAGTT
Organism: Panthera leo; assembly: GCF_018350215.1. Classification (NCBI taxonomy): domain Eukaryota; kingdom Metazoa; phylum Chordata; class Mammalia; order Carnivora; family Felidae; genus Panthera; species Panthera leo. The sequence goes on along the minus strand of NC_056693.1, from coordinate 28,820,582 downwards.
TCTGAGACAGGGAGGTAGGAGTGACCTGGCTGCCCATCCCTAGAGCAATCCCGTCGATCCAACGTGGATGCGTGTGGAACACGAGGCAGCATTCAGAAGCGGGCTAGGTCGCTCTTAAAGACACGGAGTTTGGTGGAAAAACGTAGGTAACACAACGAATTCCCTAGCACCACACCATTTATACCCTCGTGAAAGACTACATATCTGACAGGTGAGTAGGGATGCCTCAGGGGAGGTGAGGGACAGGTAGGGGGCTCAGAGACTTGAACAAACACAAGACCCCTGATACAGTCAGCCACTTCCCGAAGAGTAAACTATCTCAATCCTTTGTACTTGAATTTAGAAACAACAACAGGAAGGAAGCAATAAAAAACGACACCTCGCGGAGGAAGTCGGGGGTCAATGGATGGGTTTTGAATGGGCGGAGGCTGCCCCCCCCGGGGGGCGGGTAGCTTCAGGGCCACTGTCATTTTAGAGACCTATGGGGTGATCTGCGTCCCTCAAAGAAAGGTGAAGCCATTCGCTGCGCGTTCACGTGGAGGCTTCTGGAAGCTTGCGGTCCCTTTGGGGAAGATTTCCGTGGTTAAAATGGCCTGGTGCCTCTAGGGGGAAGCAAGCGTTATCTGAAAAAGTCACTTCTGTGAAACTGGCTCTTCCTCTGACAGGGGCGGATAAATGAAGCCTTCCTGTAATTGTATGCAAATTGGGCTTCTAAAGTGCTTGAAAAGTTTGGTGTGTGGAGCTGGCTAAATGTCACCCCCTGCAAGTTTCTTCACCCTCTTAATTTGCCTAGTAAATCCCTTTTTTTCAGAGTGTGAATTACAGTAAAAGAGGTTTATCTCCCCGGCAATCTGTCAACAAGGCCAGGGTGGGGGGGGCGGGTGCGGGACCAGCGAAATGATAATGGATGTCGCTGCTGGTGACCCCCTCCTCCTTGCCGCAGGCTTCTGAGTCATCTAAGAAAGTTGAAATGAATTTGTGCGGAGTCTTAGCATTAAGTAGACAGGACAGAAACCAAGCCTTTGAACGTTGGCCTTGCGTGGGCGGTGGTGCGTGTTCAGTCGGGGATTCGGTTTGCCCGAATGCCCGTCCCCGCTGCCACGGGCTCACGAGCGGTTCTGACGCGTGGAACCTGCCACTGCGACATTCCGGCTCATGGAGCTTTCCTGAGTGCGGTCTTCTGATAATCGGTGACTAAGAATGAAAATCATGGAGGAACGCTCTTGCTTTCTGGCACAGCTCGGTCACCTCGTGGTGGACGAAAGACGGCCACCGAGTCTTGTCACTCTTTGCGAAATGGAAACTGCCTCTCTGCCCCGTGAAGGAGGCCTGCCTCAGGCTGCTTCACCCCGGGACCGTGACAGAAGTGACGAGGAGCAGTCCAGGCCTGGATGTAAGAGTGCCGGTGACTTCCGCCGTGGCTCTCTGGTAGCCCTCGCTCTTGGGATCCAACCACCACCTGAGGGAGCCCAAGGTGGCATCACCGCCACGTGGGGAGAGAGAAGGCCCAGGCCACCAGCCATCTTTGCTCAGGACCCATGCACGGGAGAGAAGCTCTCTAAGGTGACGCGAGCCCAGTCGCCACTTGGTCGAATCGGTGTGAGGGACCCCAGGCCAGGACGACGCCACCAACTCAACTCCATTTAGCTAGCTTTTGTGGTTATTTTTTTATTTAAAAACTTTCATGGTGTTGGGGCATCTGGGTGGCTCGGTCGGTGAAGCATCCAACTCTTCGGCTTGCGTCCTGATCTCACGGTTCATGAGTTCGAGCCCCGCGCCCGGCTCCGCGCACGCAGACAGTGTGGAGCCTGCTTGGGATTCTCTCTTTCTCCCTCTGTCTTTCTCTGCCCCTCCCCTGCTCGCACTTGTGCTCTCTCACTCTCTAAATAAATATATAGACTTTTAAAAAATGTTTTTGTTGTGTTAAAATACACATGACATAAAATTTATCGTTTTGACCATTTTTGGAGACACGCAGTTCGGTGGCATTAAGGGCATTCACGTTTTTGTACAACTGTCACCAGCAATCATCTCCAGAACTTTTTCATCTTCCCAGACTGAAACTCTGTCCCCGTTAAATAATAGATTCCCATTCCCTCTCCCTCCTGCCCCTGGTGACCACAATTCCACTTTCCCTCTATGGATCTCACTACTCTGGGTACCTCATGTAAGTGGAATAATCCTGTGGGTTTTGCTTTTATGTTTTATAAAACCTCTTACCCACTGTGATGGTTAATTTCATGTGTCAACTTGATTGGCCCAGACAGCTGGTCAAACATTATTCCGGGTGTTTCTGCGAAGATGTTTTTGGATGAGATTAACATTTAAATTGGTAAACTGAGTAAAGCAGACTCCCCTTCACAATGCAGGTGGGCCTCATCCAATCAGTGGAAGGTCTGAATAGAACAATGACCCTCCTCCCGGGAAGAGAGAGTTCTCCTGCCCGATGACCTTCAAATTGGAATATCAGTCCTTCCTGCTTGATGGTTTTCAAACTGGGACATCAGCTTTTCCTGGTTCTAGAACAGCTTCCAGCCTTTGGACTCAAACTGAGATATGGGTTCTGCAAAGTTTGGACTCACCAAGCCTCCATAATTTGTGAACCAGTTCCTTGTAATTATCTGTGTGTGTGTGTGTGTGTGTGTGTCCAATAACTTCTATTTCTCTGGAGAACCATGATTAATACATTCACAATGGCCCGAATTGAGATTTTTGCTGCAACAGAGACTATTTGGAAACCAAGTTGGGTGTAATGTCTCTAATTAATACTTGCTACTCTAATTCACGTGTGATATATTTAGCCATCGATGTCTCCCGGGGGCTTCCTTGGTGGGAAAAAAGAAGCTGTGTTTTCTAGGAGGCGCCTAAGGAAAGACTATGGATATTGTCCCATTTCCAACTGAAATGTATGTCTCCCAGGTATGACTTCAAATCCTCCTTATTCAGGCCTGTTGTCAGTTAAACAGGAACAGACACCCAGAGAAAGGGAAAGCGAGGGTCAGGGGCCCAAGAGGTTCAGATTTAGGATTACTACATTTTTTTTAAGTTTATTTATTTATTTTGAGAGAGAGAGAGAGACAGTGGGAGGGGGGGAGCGAGTGGGGGGGGGGCAAAGAGAGAGGGAGACAGAGAACCCCAAGCAGGCTGTGCACTGTGAGTGCACAGCCTGATGCTGGTCTCAAACTCAGGAACCGTGAGATCGTGACCTGAGCCGAAGTCAGATGCTTACCCGGACACCCCTACAATTACTACACTTGTCTGACTGTGGTCAACAGGCTTGTGTCAAGCCTTGCTGCCCTTTGTAGTTCATTAAAGAAGCCTTGAGGGGCACCTGGGTGGCTCAGTCGGTTGAGCGTCCGACTTCGGTTCAGGTCAAGATCTCACAGCTCATGAGTTCGAGCCCTGCATCGGGGTCTGTACTGACAGCTCAGAGCCTGGAGCTTGCTTTGGATTCTGTCTCCCTCTCTCTGCCTCTCTCCCGCCCATGCTCTGTCTGTCTCTCTCTCTCTCAAAAATAAAGAAACACTTAAAAAATTTTTTAATAAAAGAAAAGAAAAGAAAGAAAGAAAGAAGCCGTGAGTCTGGTACAGATTCTATGGGGGTTCTACCCATCGTTCTTCCCCTTCAAGAAAGTGGAAGTTGCTGCTTCCTGAAATACACTGAAATATTTTATCTTCACATCTGCCTACACATGCGCTGTATTCTCCCTGCCTGAATTCCTCTTTGGTGAAGTCCTGCTTTGCCACAGGAGAAATGAAGTCAACAAACATAATCGGCTCCGTGCCATTCTAACTGTGCCTGCTCTTGTGTTTTTCTTAAATGGTCTCAGGCGTTCTCATCTCTGTATTGGTCAGACCAGAAAGGCAGAGTCTAGTCTAAGTATTATAAACAGTAAGAATTTAGTGTAGGGGTTTGGTTTGCACGGGTGATGGAAGAGGTGAGAAGCCCAAAGGGCCAGAGGAACAATCTGAGATTAGAAATTGCAGGAATCCACCGCCACCTCTAGGAGTGGGGGAGGGTGGTCAAAGGGAGGAGATGGACTGCTGGAATCCAAGGTGGAAGCTGTTGCACTGGCTCTCTAGTACGAATAAACGCACGCATTTGCACCTGCTACTCACTCCGTTATACAGGCACTTACCCATCAATAACAGTGATTTGAGACATAAAGACAATACATACATATGATATCCTCTTACCTCCACCCCCCTTACCAGCTTCCAGAAAATGCTCTGGAATTCAGAAAAGAAGGTCCTTACACTCCCAAGAAAACCGACTTCAAAAGGCTATTACATTTGAAAAGACATTCAAATATACATTTTGAAAATAAAGGGAGTCACGGTAAACGAGGTCAGATATACATTTGAAAAGAAATTCAAATGTCCCTTTAGAAAAAACAAGGAGGCCCTGGCTTCCTTCAGAAGAACAAAGGAAGCGAAACCTTGAAGGTTTGTCAGGGGTCTGGGGGTTGTTCTAAGAGGTGCAACTGGAAGGCATACTTTTTGTTTTTTAAATGTTTCAATTTTCTAATGTGTGACAGGAAGTTTTGTTCACTTTGAAGGGGCTGATTTTAATATCAGAGGGTTAAATGGGATCGTGTAAAAAGCACAGGGTCTGGGAGGGGGAAAAGTGCTTAAAAATGCTAAAGCAGCATCATTGTCGTGTGTGTGTGTGTGTGTGTGTGTGTGTGTGTGTGCGCGTGTGCGTGTGCGCGCGCGCCCGCTCTCATGCGCGTGTGATTTTAAGGAGTGTGAATCGGGGGCTTTTCTCCTCTGCGGCCGTTCTTTTCGGGATGTCTAAGGTGATAGGAGAATTGGGGCAGCACGGGTAGGAGGGAGCAAATGCGTGGCTACAAAATTTTTGGCAGCCCGGGAGCGAGACATATTTTCTGTGGCAATCAGTTGGAGGTGTGAGACAAGCGCGTTTGGCTTGTTTTTAAACTTCAGCAGTTAACATGCCAACATTTGCTATTAGTTCTCACACACCAGAGCTAGTCAAGTCTGTGCACACGCAGGTGCCACTCACGTGCACGCTGTGGGCTTCGTGGAACCACGCCTGGTTCACCCAAGGTCGGACGTCGCTCGTGGAAAATCATCTGTGTTTCTGTGGATGTGGGTTGCCGTGAATGTTCCAGGCACCAGGCTGGGAGCCCTGAGTGTCAATGTCACAAAAATAACTTTGGGGCTTGTCTCCAGTGCCTTTTTCTCACTTTCAAGATAACTCGCAGCTCGGCTCAGAGGGCTCTAGACTCATTTTCTTGGCGAAGGTCTGGCAAGATTTTCCAGGGAGCTGGCTTACTCTCTTTGCCAAGGGAAGGTGACGTAGGAAGGGACCAGAGATACTTAGGCCCTCTTGTGATGACAGATAAATCCTCCCTTGTGAGTTTTCTCCCCTTGGGGCAGCCGGGTAACCCAAACCCATCCCCCAAACTCGAGTCTGGCCAACCAGTGTCCAAAGGCTCAAGTCAACGCCAGCTCCAGCTCCTGGGTGCAGATGAGGACTAGAACATTCCAGGCTTGGCCCTCACAAATGTCTTTGATGGCCATCAATTCTTGCCAGGTCCAGCTCTGGGAACCCTACACAAAGAGCTGCCATTGAAATCCACCTGTTATTTTCATTTATTCATGTATTGCTTTTTAAAGCAGCAAAACCTTGGGGTGCCCGGGGGGCTCAGTGGGTTAAGCGTCTGACTTCGGCTCAGGTCGTGAACTCACAGATCATGAGCTCAAGCCCCACATCGGGCTTTGGACTGACAGCTCAGAGCCTGGAGTTTGCTTCTGATTCTGGGTCTTTCTCTCTCTCTGCTCCTCCCCTGCTTGTGCTCTCTCTCTCTCAAAAATAAATAAACATTAAAAAAAATTAAAGCGGAAAAGCTTTTCTCTGAGCATCTCATCACTCTTTGGTGCCTGTTACCCCGCATGGCTTAAAGGCTCAAGGAAGGAAAATGAAAAACCTTGTCAAGAGAAGAAAGGGATACTCAAAGTTCCAAGATTTTAGCTGAAGAAAGGCAATCCCACGTTCCCTGGTGAAAGAATCTAGAACTTAGAAGAACCGGCTTTATGTCTCATTTTGGTTCACAACATTCATCCCCCTGGGTGGCTTATGTCATCTCGCATAGGTCATTTGTCTTCCCCACCTGTTTCCTCATCTGTCACACGTGAATAATCATAGCACGGCTCCCGCCAACCCTGCGGGGGGGGCGGGGCACAGCAAGGATTTGGTGAGAATTTCAACAGTGCTTTGTCAACTTGAAAGTGTGGCCACATGAAAGGGATTATTATCTTGTAATTAGTATTATTAGGCATTGTTCCTGCCCAGGTTGTTTTCACTGTAGTTGGGGAGATAAGACAGCCAGTGAAATGGTGAGGCCCAAGACGGCATCTGATTAATGGCAGGTTAGTTTGGTGCCCGCTGTATATAAGAATAAGACCTAGAAGAATATTCGAGGGAAGCTTCAAGAAAGTGGCAGTCCGGTCTGTAGGGTCCTCGGTCCTCGAGGTGACCAGAGGAGTGGGAACTGGCTGGGATATAAAGTCTGGAATGGTGGGGGAAATGATTGCTGCTGAATGATTTTCTCCAAGGGTAACGGTCATGGGGATCCTGGGGCCACGTCCGCGAAGCTCCGCCTTCCAAACTTGCGCACCTCTCCCTGACCTTGCACATCCTGGGGGATTCTGAGGGAGTTTCCAAGATGCCCTCTGATTCATACTGTGGTTTCGCTGGGGGCAGCCAGGCCTGGCGAAGTTATCTTGTGGCCACCAAAGACGTGGACGCAAGTGTGAGTTTTGTTTGCCCCCAGACATGTGACTTTAAGCAAATTTTTCATTCCCTGACCTTGAGAAGCAAGCTCCCGTAGACCCCTTCTGTCAGGTTTGGTCTCAGTCAGATTCTTACACTTCTGCTCATCCTTTGGGTCCACGTAGCCACGGAAAATGAGGTTAATTTTGGTCCTCTTGGGTAGAGAAGGCATGATTCCAGAGAGCCACAAATGAAGAAGCCCACCCAAGGCTAGGATCCAAGCTGAAAATAAGGCAACGTTGTTTCTCTTCCGTATCTTTTGCCTGGTAGTTCTTAGACTCTCAGCTCCAAGAACTCCCAAGTTATCTAGTCATTGTTTGTCTTTGTTTTTCTTTTATGCAACAAATATCACTGAGTTCTTGCTATACGCCAGGCTCTGGGCTAAGTGCCGTAGATTTCATGATAGTTAAAGTTGACCATACCCTTGCCTTCCTGTAATTTATACTCTAGGGAGGGACAGAGACAACACTTAACTGAATACAGACTTAATATTTCAGGTGACTAAAGGGTCTTTGAAAGAAATAAACTGGGAATATCTTAGACTTGAAGGTTGCTTTTGGACGTATCGTTCGGAAGACTTCCATGAGGCAGAGGCGTTTGAGCTGAGAGCTAAAGTCTAAGGAGGAAAACTTAGGTGAAGAGTTGGGAGAGAGAAGCATGGAGAACGACACGTGTAAAGGCCCGGAGGCAGCCAAGGGTTTGGCATGTTTAGAGAGTTCGGAGAAGTCCGTGTGGCTGAAGAGGGAGAAGAGGGGGGAAGATAGGAAGGTGGGAGGAGGAAGCAGGGCCAGGTCATCATGGAAACTGAGGTGTGGACCGTGTTCCATAGCTACTAGGAAGTCATTCAAGGGTTTCAGGTATAGACGTGATATAAAGTTCAGGTTGGAAGTTTCTTCCTTAGGGCTTCCAACATCCCCTGTAAGTCCCGCATCGTAGCGCTCACGGGCACTCAGCATAACTGCCTGGTTCCTGGGCTCCCCCACACCCTGACCCACTAGAATGTGCGTTTCTCGAAGGCAAGCTCTGTGACCCTTTCCTTGCTGAGTCTCTAGCAACTAGTCCAGTGCTATTCAAGAATATTGATTGAATTGAACCAAACTGGAAAAGATAACTAAAATGCTCAGGGAGCAGACGGCAGACGCCAAAGGAATCCTATGCTCAGCGTTGAAGGGGTTCAAAGCAGAAGCCCATCGCTTCCAGTCGGAGTAGTCAGGGGAGGCTGCCTGGGAGAGGGGGCCTTGAGCCAGAGACCTAAAAGATGAGGGGGATGTAGGTAGGGGCAAGGGAGGAGAATCTAGGCAGATAACGCCATGCGACCAAAGATTGCCAGCCTCTTAAAGAATTAAAACCCGGTGCATGCTAATTTCACCAAGCTTCCAAAGCTACGGGGACTGAAATATACACAGCAGACGATTCTGGGAGAACTGCAGGAGCACAAGCTACCTCCAAGCGCATAGATCCACCCTCCGGGTTCATGCAGTTGATTGCGCAAGCCCTGGGTGGGAGGGGGAGGGTTCAAAAAAGAGTCTCCCGTTCCATCATCTGGTAAATCTCATCCTCAGCCTTGACAGCAAAACCACCAACCAGTCCCATCCCTCAAAACGTCCCAATATTTCTTGATAGACACTTTTGTTGTCTTATGTGCAATAGAATTGTAATCACCTGTATTTAAAACTAATGGATTTGAAATAACCTGCAGGCTTCCACTTTAATGAGAGTTAGATTAATGAAAAAGGACCTTTTGCCTCAGATTGCATGACAACATTTTCAAATTACATTCCTGGAACAGAGAATTCACTTATTCAGAGTAATTGGATGCTGACTTGGGTTAATACGTACAATGTCCTTAAATGAAAATGTTCTATTGTAAGTGGAACTGTATGATACCTGAGGCTTTCTCAATAGATTTGGTTGGGCTCTGAGTTAATTATACTGCATGCTATTTTTTGAATGAATTCAAGCATGAATTCTACACGGTAGAGATTGGGATAATTATATTCAATTCTGTTCGGTGCCCCGCTGAAAGAATTGACCTTTTAGATAAAACGAGTCTCCTGAGCAAGAAACCTGAAGAAAGTCTACACAAAGCCGGGGACGGAAGAGCAGAGAAAGTCTTAAGTAAGAGGGGAAATGGGGGCGGGGTGGGGGAGGCGAGCTCAAGGGCCAGTAGCATCAGCAAGATTGATTTTTTGTCACGGGAAAGTATTTCTGTTTTGTAGCTTGTTTTGTATCCTTGGTACATAAAGGTATAATTTAAAACCATTGATTTTACTAAGCTGTTTTCTCATCAGTAACACGGCTAAAAAGTAGCAGCATGAAGAATGAGAAGCGGACAAAAAGCAATTTCTGGAAGATCTCCGGTGCGAGGCCCCCAGGAAGGAGCAGGGCGGGGGGGGGGGGCCAGCACAGTCCTGACCGCTAGGCTCTCCTGCCTCGCACCGTGCCTTGGGGCTGAGTGTAGCCTTAGAGGTCAGACCGCCGGGGCTCTAAGTCTGGCCCTCCTGCATACTAGCTGTGTGGCTTCAGACTCCATGCTTACCTTCTCTGGGCCTCGGTTTCCTCATCTGCCAAATGGGGGTGAACCTCGCAGCGTTGCAAGGAGGATTGAACAGCTATAAAACACTTTGCGTGGTGTGAGTGCCCAGGAACTATTCATACCATTCTGCTTGGTTGTGAAATCTCTGTCCCCGAGGATGAGGGAAAAAAAGACAACCCATTAAGAGGATTAAACGCATCAGGAGGATTAAAAATACTTCGCCCCTTGGGGAGAGGAGGAAACTGGAAGGAGGGGGACCTTCTGGACACCGGGTGTCAAAGAGGTGTCCTTTGAAGGCCTGCCACAGGACGGGGTGAGATCTCCCAGCTCCCTTGGCCATGCTAGTCAGAGGGCAGCCTGGCACTCCCAGCCAAAGGGAGGCTCCTCACTCCAGCGGATTTCTCGAAAGGAGGGGAGGCAACCGTGTGTTGCCTCTTTGGTCCAAGCTCCCCAGTTAATAAACCTCACTATTCCAGGTGTAGGAACCAGCCTCATAACCCACGCGGTACCCGTCTTTAAGCAAGTCCCGGGCTCTGAACACCAGCGGGGGCAGAAAAACGACTTCATCCTTCGATGGGATTCTTTCAGTGCTGGTGAAACTCGCTTTCCTGACAGTGTGGCCACGCTCCCCGGCCTGGCCGTGTCTATAGTCCCCCTTCCCGGTGAGGGTTTGGCGACCCCCTCCTATCCATAACCTAACCATCCTGCTGCGGATTATCCGCTTCTCTCACACCGTCCTCATCAGCTTCCTGGCGCTTCTCTAACAAATTGCCACAGACTTGGTGGCTTAAAACAAAAGATACGTATCCTCGCAGCTCACGGGCCCGAAGTCTGAATCGGCGTCATCGGTCATCACGCGGCGTTGGCCGCGGTCCCTCCGGAGACTTTAAGAGACAAACCGTCTCTTGCCTCTTCCAGCTTGTGGTGGGTGCCTGCCTTCCTTGGCTTGTAGCTGCCTCCCCCCGACCTCTGCCTCTGTGTCTGGGTCCAATCTCCCTCTGCCTCTCTCTTAAAAGGATGCTTGTGAGGCCATTCAGAGCCCCCTGGGGTAACCAGAGAGGGAGACAGAGGATCCCAAGCGGGCTCTGCGCTGACGGGCTGACAGCAGGGAGCCCGACACCGGGCCCGAACCCACAAACCGTGAGATCGTGACCTGAGCGGAAGTCAGACACTCAACCGACTGAGCCACCCGGGCGGCCCTCATCTCAAGATTCTTAATCACATCTGCAAAATTGTTCCCATGTAAGATAGCATGCGTAGGTTCCAGGGATTAGGACCTGGCATCTGTAAGGGCCACCATTCAGCCCACGACACCAGCTCCCAATTTTGCTACAGTCTCTCTCTTCTATTTCTCAGGAGACGTGAACCTGGTCAGTACCCAGCTTTCTTGTCTTGGGCCGGGAAGCATTCATTGGCCAGTGAGTTGGTAGGGGCTTCATAGGCCCTCACCCCTGCCCACCGTTTCTTCTCGGGGAGTTATTCTTCTAACCACCTCTGAGGGCTCTTCAGGAAGGTCCCAAGTTCTCCCTGGGTAACACCTGTGGTTTGCAGTTGCAAAAGCCTGGTTTTCCTTTGGGGAAACCAGCGCCCTGTGCCGTGGAATATAGCTCTATCCATGTGGTTTGAAAGGGATTAGCCTTCCCCGGCTCAACCCCAACGTGCCCTGAAAAATACTACTTACGACTTGCTGGTGACTTGGTAAGTCTTGGCCGGAATATATGGTGACTGATGTGAGATCCATCGTGGCCAATCAGAGCGCTGCATTCCTTCTGCCCAGGGTGAGTACTTCTGGGATGGGTGGGTGACCCAAGCCATTGAGACTCAGACCTGGACTTCCGCCGGAACTGGTGGAAGAGGGGACTCTGTTTCTCTCTGATGGACTTGAAGCTGGGGGCACGTAAGCCCACGGTGCCAGGTGCTGCTCCGTGGGGGGATGTGCCCCCAAAATGGAGCCAGCTGGAGGAAAGAAGAACTGAAATATGGAGGACAAATCTGAGATCCAATGACCAACCTGCGACCTCCTGGATCCAGCCATGCCTGAAATCCTGTCTATCCTGGACATTTTAGTGGTGTGAACCACACATGACCAACCCCCGCCCCCTTTATTTTTAGCTTAAGTTAGTCAGAGTTGGGTTTCCGTCACTGGCGACTGGGAGAATTCTCGCTGACACGTTTACTAGTAGTCAACTGTTTGAGTCTAAGCAGGAGACGCTCAACATCACCTGGGTCTAATGCCCCCCTGTTCTGTGCTCAGTACTACATCAGGACCTCACACAGGAAAAGAGAAAGACTCCATTTCTCCTATCGGAGGCTTTTTCTTTGAATTAGGGTGCCCAAGGACTCAGGAAATAAGTGAGGTCATGCCTCTGGCTGATCTAATTTATGTTGGTTTTCCTTATAGCTTTAGGAGCCTCTTTACTCTGACCTGCACGTCTTTTTTTTATTGTGCATGAGATATCAAGCCCTACCTTAGCCCTTCTAACACAGTTGGATTTTTCCTCTGTACGTCTGGGGGTTCAACATTAAAATTTTTTTTTCATGTTTATTTTATTTTTGAAAGAGAGGGAGTGGGAGAGGGGCAGAGAGAGAGGGAGACACAGAATCGGAAGCAGGCTCCAGGCTCCCAGCTGTTAGCACAGAGCCCGACGTGGGGCTCGAACCCAGGAACCGTGAGATCCTGACCTGAGCCGAAGTCGGACGCTCAACCGACTAAGCCACCCAGGCGCCCTGAGAGGGGTTCAGCATTTGCAACAATCTCTCCGATTGATTGAAATCAGTGGGGCTTCACTCATGGCCTAAAGAGGGCTGGCTTTGGCCTGAAGAAGCTTGGGACCCATGAGGATCTACTTCTTCTCTGCTAGTGTCATACAAATATGAACTATGTTGTTCCTTTTGCTTTTTAGAATGGTCACAATTGCCGTAGGACAAACTGGGGAGTTGTGAGGGGCGCTTTGTGAAAATTCTCAGCTCCTTGTATTCTCTTCCCAATTCTGAGCATTAACCACCTTCTGAGTTTGGGCACTTTTGGCCCTCACCTTTTGGGGTTTGACTCCATTTTTATAAAGTAATCTCCGGGGCGCCCGGATGGCTCAGTCGGTTAAGCTTCCGACTTCGTCTCAGGTCATGATCCCATGGTTCGTGGGTTCAAACCCCGCCCCGGGTTCTCTGCTGTCAGCACAGAGCCCACCTTCGACCCTCTATCTCCCCTCTATCTCTGCCCCCCCAACTTGTGTGCGTGTGCTCTCTTGCTCTCTCTCTCTCTCAAGAATAAATAAACATTAAAAAAAAATAAAGCAATCTGTGTTCCCAATGTGGGTCTCCAACTCACAAACCCGATATCACGAGTCACATGCCCTACCAACTGAGCCAGCCAGGCACCCCTGGCTCCTCATTTCCTAAACGAAGCCTTTGAACTTGGTCAGGTTTGGCATCATCTATGTCTTACTGGTCCCCGTGTCCATGCCACACATCTCCGGTTCGTCGCTGCTCTTTCTGGTTGAACCCGAACACAGCCTCAGCATCCTTCTCAACACTGAGCTAGATGATCTTAAAGTTTCTTCTAAACCTTACTTGCATGATCCTAAGGCTTTTTGGACCCCTTTCACTGCATGTAGTTTTTAAAGCTTGAGTTGGCAACTTGCCCCTTTTTCATCAATAACGGTGGTGGTTCATTTGTCCAGAGACGTGGGGTGGGGATAGAGACCCCGTGTCCTCTTTCTGGATCCCGGAGTGTCATTCGCATAGCTCGGTAGTGACAGGGTGGCTCTCTAACAGCAGAAGAACCCTATTCCCATAGCTCTGCGGGGTTCTGGAGGCAAAAACCTCCAGCAATTAATTTCATCACACACTTAACATAATTAGTCGGGTTTACGTATAAGGACCCACATTTGTGACTCAAATATTTTCATCGTTTTCCCTCTTCCTCCAAAGGTTCCAGTCCCTTAAATTTGTACATTATCTGCGACTGATATGTCATTTATCTAGAGAATACAGTTGTCATTCACTTCATTTAATTAGCTTATGGGTTCTAAATTATCTGCTACCATAAAATGTGATTTTATACTGCAGATTACACAAGTTTTCAGAAATTTAATATGCCACTTTTAATTGGTGAAGAGTACCCTAAAGGATTCATAATATTTTTTTTTTTTTACTGCACTTGCATTTAGGCTCAAGAGAGAGAGACAGACTGAAGATGTTTAGTAAGAAATAGGATTTGGGTCAGTGAGATTGGTGATGATTTATTTGGAAGAAGGCAAATCCGAAAGGATGCAGTTGTAAATATAGCCATCAGAGGATTGCGTTTGAGCCGTGAGACCAGTGAGTTGAAAACTGCATCTCTTCTGGTTTTCATCCCACAGTTCGTCATTTTGATGGGCTAACAACATATTTATGGCGCATGGCTCCAAGTTTGCAGTGATGACGAAGAATAATCTACTTTCTGCTCTGTTTTTCCAACCATTAAATCCATAATCTTCTGTGTATATGGTATTACCACACCTTCCCTAAATACATTCTTGGCCTTATTGATGCTTCGGCCCGGTTGTACAGCTGGGCGGCCGTTTGTTCGGCCAAAGCAAACGGCTTCTGTTTGATCCTTCGACTATGGAAATGCTGTACACGGTGAGGTTACGGTCATAATAAAGGGACTGGGTTATTGGGAGCAACTTCAAGGATTTCCACACTCATCTGTCTTAATGTATTGCAAGTAAAAGTATATAAAACATGACAATGGGCATAAAAAGTCAAGAGCCTTAAAGAGAAGGTTTGGAAAGAGTCAAAGGTCAGGGAATGTGGGTGAAGCTGTGAGGTCTCCATGCCCCTCTGAGATCCTGCCCCTCTCTCTCTCTCTCTTTCTCACCAGGTCCTGATTATCCTATAAAATCTGCAAGGTACAGAGCCCACACTCACATTATGACCCACTCTTCTGAGTTAAGGCATTGAAAGTCTCTGTCAGAAGCAAATGTCAAGCTAGGGTTAACTCTTAGTACTTTCGTGGTAATTAATTTTATTGGCTAAGCTTGGCCATGAGAAACGGACTCTAGCCTGAAAGGTTTTCCTGGGGGAAAAGACAAAAGAGCAGACTTCGTTGGTGGGATGGGGCAAGACCGGGACTTGAGAAGCCCAAGCTGGGAGTCTGAAAGAAGGGAGGTGTGCAAAATAAGAATCCTAACGCTATTAGGAATAGGTCACAATGCGCAATCACAGTGCTAATCCCAAACACAACGTTTTATTGAGTACCTGCTATGTGCCAGGCACCGTGCTGGGCTCTTGGTTCTATCAGCCCCTAAATCCGAGGTCGCTGATGCTCTCCCCCGTCATTCCCTCCCTGATGGAACATCCCCTCCCTGGAGCCTGATCCTGGTATGCAAGAGGGAGGCAGAAGGGAGTAAGAAAGACACAGAGTCTGTTGCGGGCAGGTGGCAGGGAATCTCTTTCCGGGCTTCATATTCTAGCTCCTTCTGATTCTCCTCCTCTAGAATATACCCACCCTTTGTTTTCAATAGGCATACGTGGAGCGTGGATCCTCAACAGCAGACTTTCTTTTCCAACCTTAAAATATTTTTGCCTTTTCTAATGAAAAGTCGACGTATGGCCTCGTTTTATTTATTTTTAATTTTAAAAAATGTTCATTTATTTATTTTCGAGAGAGAGAGAGCGTGAGTAGAGAAGGACGGTGGGGGGGGGGGACAGAGGACCCCAAGCAGGCTTCACATGGTCGTGGCAGAGACCAATGCGGGGCTCGAAGTCACGAACGACGAGATCGCGACGTGGGCTGAAACCAAGAATTGCACGCCTAACCGACTGGGCCACCCGGGGCGCCCCCAGGAATGTATTCTAGTAAGACCCAAGGATTTGTTTACAGGGCTGCTCATGGCAACATTGTGTACAAAAGCAAAATTTGGGGAAGAGACTAAATGTTTGTGATAGAGGATTGGCTCAGTAGATTACGTTAAATCTTGTCTATGGACTGTGGTTCAGCCGTTGGGATTTTCTGTGTGTAGCAAATCCCATAATCGCATGAGATAATGTTCACAACCTATTTTTAAATTTTTTTTATGTTTATTTATTTTTTGAGAGAGAGAGAGAGAAAGACAGAGTGCAAGCGTGGGCAGGGGGAGGCAGAGAGAGAGGGAGACACAGAATCTGAAGCAGGGTCCAGGCTCTGAGCTGGCAGCACAGAGCCCAAGGCGGGGCTGGAACCCACGAACCATGAGATCATGACCTGAGCCGAAGTCTGGCACTTAACCGACTAAGCCACCCAGGCGCGCCTACAACCTAATTTTTTAAAGGGGAAAAAGCAGGGTATAAAATGACGTGTGCTGCACAGGCTCAGATGTGTATATAGATTAAATGAACTTGCAAATATGTGAAGTAAAACAACAGTCATCTCTTCATCAATGGGATCATGGATGGTTTTCTGGCTTATCGTTCTGTTTATCTCTACTTTTATAAATAAGCATATTTACTTGGATAATGCAAAAACAATAAAATTGTTGTAAAGAGATGCTGTGCACGAACATACACTAACACTGAAGGCTGTTCATGTTACAGTTTTAATAATAATAACAATTGTGGATAACATTTATTAGACACGGTTACTCGCGGCCCTTTTCTGCTGAATTCCTTACCAGCCTCCTTCCTCACAAAAATTACGTGAGGAAGGCACTGTGATCTGGCCCCTTTACTCAGCGAGAAATCTGAGGGTCAGAGAGGTTGAGATGAAACCACTGCATCGGTATTTCCCCTCCTGCTAAGTGTGAAAGCGAATATAACTCGTTTGCACATGAACGCGTGTGCATACGCACGTGCACGTGTGCACCAACACGTACGTCGCTGTTTTCTACCTTTGTGTCGTGAGGTCAAGAATCATCTTTATTGTTTTCTTTTGCTTGTCTCTCTGTTTAGTTTTTCTAAAGTGAGGCCATACATGGGGCACCTGGGCGGCTCAGTCCGTTAAGCGCCCGACTCTTAGTTTCCGCACAGGTCACCATCGCGCGGTTGGTGGGTTCGAGCTCTGCGTGGACAGCGCCGAGGCTGCTTGGGGTCCTCTGTCCCCCTCCCCTCTCTCCCTCTCTCTCTGCCCCCCTCTGTTCGCTCTCTCTCTCTAGCTCAAAATAAATAAATAAACTTAAAAAATTTTTTTTTAAAGAATACATTCCTAGGATTGGGATTTCTGGGTCAAAGGGTTTGCAGGTCTTTAAGGCTCTTGATGAACGGTTCCCACACGCTCTCGGGGCTGCGGGGCAGAAACACAAGGCAGCCCTGTTATGTAAGACAACAGGGTTTCTTGGACAAATTTTGAGTCGCAGCCTGGTGACTGTATTATGCACCGTGCCTGTGGGCCACCAACCCTCACGGTCAGTTGAAGAACAGGCAGCAAATGCCTGTTCCCCTTTGTGGGTGTGTGTTAGCCGAAGGATAGCAGAAGGCATACTTAAAAGAAATAAATGATTAGGTTCGACAATGGAAAGGTAAACAGAATCATAATTCATGAGATTTCCCATTGTTCTTTCCTGACTTTAATTCTATAGCCATAAGGCGGCCATAACCTATTCAATTCAACAGACCCTTATTGAACACTTACTTTGTACAAAGCTGGGAGGTAGGTGCAAAAAATAATACTGAGTATTTGTACAGTGTTCACACTTGACAAAGTGCTTTCATACGCTTTAGAAAAAAACCCCGAGCCAGGACTCAGGAGACCTGATTTCTAGAGTTGCTTCCACCGTTTAATTGAAGTATGACCTCAGGCTGAATGTCTCTGCTCCTTGTGTAAATACCAGGCTAAGAAGCCAAGCCTTTCTGCCTTAGAGGGCTTGTGTGGTGCTCATGTGAGAGGCCGTGAGTGTTCCACGGATTCACGAATTGCAGCAAATTACCAAAATGGACGGCGGTATTAAAGTATTTTTTAACTAGGGGCGCCTGGGTGGCTCAGTCGGTTGAGCGTCCGACTTCGGCTCAGGTCATGATCTCGCAGTCTGTGAGTTCGAGCCCCGCGTCGGGCTCGGTGCTGACAGCTCAGAGCCTGGAGCCTGCTTCGGATTCTGTGTCTCCCTCTCTCTCTGTCCCTCCCCTGCTCGTGCTCTGCCTCTCTCTCTGTCAAAAATAAACATTTAAAAATATAAAAAATAAAATATTTTTTAACTAGACCTAAATTGAAAACAACCTTGGAGATCATTTAGGACGCTGACTTTTCCAGCTGCATTCCAGGGATCCCGAAGTTTTCGTGGGGCCGCTGTGGGGACAGAGGGGAAGGTAAACCAAGGGCTTGGTTCCGTGCTGACTACCCTAACTCCTAACTTCAGGCTCTGGAATCCTACTGCTCCTGTGGGACCCTGGGCAAGTTACTCAAACTCCTTTGGAACCTCATCAGTTTCCTCATCTGTAAAATGGGCATCTGGGTTGCTGTGAAGTTTAAGAAGTTAATAAGTCTACAGGTGTTCAGAACCACAGTAGGCACATAACTAGCTATTGCTATTATTTTTATGGTCCATGGTGGGGGTCCTCCTAGGGTCCGATTTCACTGAAAATAGCATTTGGAAAAAAATCACCAGCTTCTCCAACGTTTTCATTTTGCAGATGGAAAATGTACAGCCCAGAGAAGCCAGAGTTAATAGGCTTTTGGAGACTGATACACGTGAACATGTATCTTGAACATGGACCCACAGTCCATCAGCCAAAGCCCTGTCCCAGCCCCTGGTGTCTGCTCACTCACCTGCTGGTGAATGAGAGGGCACTTCCTCAGCAAATCTCGCCATCCAAGCTCTTCTCACCGAGAAACCAAGAACCTCTGTGCCAGGACCAGTGTCTCCAAATTCCCAGCAGTCACGGATCTTCGGGAGCTGGGAGTGAGAAACTGGAAATCCTGAAATCATAAGTTAGTCTCAAACCACTTTGAACAGTCTTCATGGACATCTAAAGACATTGCCTGATAAAGAAGAAACAGTTCGTTTAACAGTATTTATAAAGAGCGTTGCAGAAAACGTATGAAGGATGCTTGCCTCTCGCAAATATCCACATCCTAGAAAGTGCCAGTGAACATTCCTGGGTAATGTATGAATCATGTCACATTCAGATCTCCCAGCAAGAGTGAAGGAACCACAAAGAGTCAAGAAATTGCCAAAGGACTTATTTTACTTCCAACCGTGTTATTTCTTGGAGCTCTGCTTGTAGGATTTGAGTGAAGGGTACGATGCATATAAACACCAACATTTATTTCACTCGCAAGAATGGCACACTGTTGGCAAGATACAGGGTCACAAACACACAACAGCCGGCATGACTAAGCCAGTAGACTAAGACCGATGCTCTTACATATGCTGGTTCTCACCCTTCTGGTCCACACGGCAGTTTCCCCCCATCGCTGTCCTCTTGATGTCGTCCGAGTTCCTTCAAACGAGTAACGTCAGCATGCTGATTGCTAAGCTTTCGTCCTCACAGAAGAATTATAATACTTTTTTTTCCCTCATTTTTCCAAGTTTTTGGATGATTTTTTCCCGCAGGAGTTGGGAAAACATAAATTTCCTACAAAATGCTAGACAACAAAACACAAACACGAGAGACCTCAGAGTAAGGGAGAGCGAGATTTCAAGGTCGTGTGCTTGGTACTGACCACAGACGCGGTGAGTATTTGGAGGGGAAGGGGATTTTCGAGGAGCCAGCGTAGCTTCTAGAGGGAGGCGGGAACGGAACTGGGGTTTGCAGGATGTGGGGGACTGGAGAAGACAGCAGGGGAGAGGCGGGGCATCACAAGATGAGGAGCAGCCTGACGAAGCTGGGCAGGAGGATAGAACGCACAGAAGAGTGAATTTCAGGGAAGAAGAGAATCAGGTCAAGGAGCACCCAAGAAACCTGGTGTTGGGAATGGATAGTAATGGGGCGCCTGGGTGGCTCAGTTGGTTAAGCGTCTGACTCCTGATTTCTGCTCTGGTCATGAACTTCAGTTAGTGGGTTGTAGCCCCGCGGGGGGCTTTGCACTGACAGTCTGGAGCCTGCTTGGGGTTGTCCTTCTCTCTCTGCCCCTCCCCCGCGTGCATGGGCCCTCTCTCTCTCTCACAATAAATAAACAAAAAATGTCTTTAATAATGGATAGTAATGGATTAGTTTGTTTATGAGTTTTTATTAGGACTTCTTAAAAAGGATTTTATTTTTAAATAATCTCTACACCCAGCGTGGGACTTGAACTCACAACCCCGAGATCAAGAGGTACGTGCCCCATCGACTGAGCCCAGCTAAGCACCCCTAGGACTTTTTCATTGTACAAGTAACCCATGGGAGCAAATTCACATAATTTAGAAGGGTATAGGGTAAGAAATAAGAGACACCCCCCCCCCCCCCAAACAAACCTCTCTGAGGTCCTCAATCCCGATCAGCGTTCTCTTTGAATCTTTTACCTGCACAGGTAAGAAATGAATAGCCTTTTTCTTTTTAAACGAATGGAGCCACACCAAGCATTTGTTGCTGTATGCTCTTCCAACAAAGGCAGCAATTGACATTTTTTTAAAATGTAGACCTTTTTCTATTTCTTTTTTATGTTTATTTATTTTTGAGAGACAGAGAGAGACACAGAGCACAAGCAGGGGAGGGGCAGAGGGAGAGGGAGACCCAGAGTCCGAAGCAGGCTCCAGGCTCTGAGCGGTCAGCACAAGAACCCGACCAGGGCTCGAACTCGCGAGATCACGACCTGAGCCGAAGTCAGACACTTAACCGACTGAGCCACCCAGGCGCCCCCGCTGCAACGGCTTTTTTGATCTTCTGTGGTGACTCCCTTTTGCCGATACGTCTGTGGGATTTCGATCTGGAAGTGGAGTGGTTAGGAATCACCGGAGGTGTGCGTTTCAGATTTTGCCAGTTAGCAACAAGTGACCCTCCAGAAAGATTGCACCAGGTTTCCATTTCCGTGCATGGTGTGTGAGAATGTTTGTCTCCATCCACGGAAAGGACACTGGCTGAGAGACTCGGCTCGGACCTTTGAAAGGTCATTTAACCAAGCACTTTGTGTCTCTGCTCATTGGAAAGTGGGGATCAAAGTACAATCTGTATCATGAGATGGTTCTGGTATTAGATGATGAGACATACACACACCTGCTTAGTGGTGCCCTGCACACCGTGAGAACTGAACACGCGTCACCTTCCGCAGCTGAACCTGTTGCTGCCCTGACCTTGCACCCCTTCACCCTTATCACTTGGGTGCCTGCTGCCCGAACCGCCTCCTGCATTTTCTTCGCCTCAGGCTTTGTTGGCTGCCTGGGGCCGCTTTGCTCAGGCAGGCTCGCCATTGGCCAGAAGGGCTGGGGAATGAAGCACCAGCCGCTCTTAGCAACCTTTGACCCGTGTCCAGTGGGAGTGGGGCCCTCACCTCTTGGTCAAGGTAACTCTGAGGGCCCCCTCTGCCTCCCCACTCCGCCCCCCACTCCCTCAGTGGCATCCAGGCACCAGGGCAACACGCTTCCCCGTGGAGGTCCCAACGCCTCTGCTCCCCAAGACCCCTCCCAAATCAACTACTTGTACTCAAGCAAGTGTCTCAGGGTCTGCTTTGGGGAGTTCCGAATTAGGGTAAGTTTTAAGCCTTGCCAACCTTTCTTTCTTTCTTTCTTTCTTTCTTTCTTTCTTCTTTCTTTTTTTCAACAATGTTTTATTTTTCTTTCATTATGAGTGAGATTGACCTTCTTTTCATGTTACTGGCCAAATACCTTGCTTTTCTCTGCTATCAGCCTGTTCTTGTACTTTGCTCATGTATCTGTTGGGCTGTTTGTCTTTTCCTTATTGATTTGTAAGAGC
The DNA here is from genome assembly GCF_018350215.1 of Panthera leo. Taxonomy (NCBI): domain Eukaryota; kingdom Metazoa; phylum Chordata; class Mammalia; order Carnivora; family Felidae; genus Panthera; species Panthera leo. Next base: position 28,799,467 of record NC_056693.1, on the reverse strand, counting down.
TCTTTGTAAATAATAAAAATTAGCCCTTTGTCTATTATGTGATTCTGTTTCCCACATTGTCGCTTAGATTTGACTTTGTTTAGGACCCGTTTTTGTTTGTTTCTTTTCTTCTTCTCTTTCTCTCTTTTTTCTTTCTTCCCTTTTTTTTTTTTTTTTTTTTGGCCATATGCATGTTTAAAATTTTAATGTAATCAATGAGAAGCACAGACTTAAAATCGCTGGTTCTTTCTACCCATTTACTACTTTGGTTTTGGTTCTTCCCATAAAAGAGGTAAATATGATGGATGGCACTTTCGGGCAAGAAGAAAATTTTTCTATATACAGATGAATAAATAGATATATATATGTATATATATAGTCATAAATTATAATAAAATTATATATATTATGTTATACACACACAGAATAGAGTTCTAGCATTAATTTCTAATCTCTCCCCTAGGGAAATTATCCATATGTGACTGCAGAATTCTGCGTTCTATGAGGATTTCTCTCTTGTTTTTCTTTTTAAATGTTTTTATTTATTTTTGACAGAGAGAGAGAGAGAGAGAGAGAGAGAGCACGAGTGGGGGAGGGGCAGAGAGAGACGGAGACCGAATCTGAAGCAGGCTCCAGGCTCTGAGCTGTCAGCACAGAGCCTGACGCGGGGCTCGAACTCACGGACCGCGAGATCATGACCTGAGCCGAAGTCGGACGCTTAACCGACTGAGCCACCCAGGCGCCCCTCTCCCTTGTTTTTTTTTTTTTTTTTTTTTTTAATGTTTATTTATTTTTGAGACAGGGAGAGACAGCATGAATGGGGGAGGGTCAGAGAGAGAGGGAGACACAAAATCCGAAACAGGCTCCAGGCTCTGAGCTGTCAGCACAGAGCCTGACGCGGGGCTCGAACTCACGGACCGCGAGATCATGACCTGAGCCGAAGTCGGATGCTTAACCGACTGAGCCACCCAGGCGCCCCTCTCTCTTGTTTTTTAAGCCAAGTTTATGACACCAGCTCGCTTCTCTGTGATCCAGGCTGGCCTAGGGAGAAATCACTTGCCGCTTTTCACACCCGTTGCAGAGAATTCTTGATTTCTCTGTGTGCAACTTCGCTACATATTGACAATTATAATTGCATGTTTATTTTTTTAAGTTTCTTTATTTATTTTGAGAGAGAAAGCATGCCAGATGAGGAGTAGGGGAAAGCAGCAGAGAGAGAGGAAGACAGAGAATCCCAAGCAGGCTCCGCCCGGCCAGCACGGAGCCTGACGCACGGCTGGAACTCACAAACTGTGAGGTCACCACCGGAGCCCAAATCAAGAGCCTGACGCTTAACCGACTGAGCCACCCGGGGAATGCCTATAACTGCATGTTTAAAGTTCCATCGATCTCTCTTCTTTATACACTGAGATTTAAGGTTTGTTTGGTTGTTTGCCACGTGCTTCCACTGCTCCCTGCAAACTGCCTGCAGCCCAGGGCTGGGCTCTTTGCCTGGGCTACACCTGCCTCGCTCTGATTTAACCGTGTCAACTTCAGCGGGGAAGCTCTGTGGAGGTTCAGGCGTGGAGTCCCGGACGTTGCCCCTGTTCTGTTATTAAACGCCTCCTTGGTGGCAGACACTGGTGGTGGCGGTTTGGGGTGGGGGGGTGGGGGGTGCCGGGGGGCAGGTGCTGTTTAACCATTTACGACTCACTTCAGAGGCTGCGACACAAGCCCATTGGTGGTGCAAGTGGAGGCTCCAGATATTTTTTTCCCCACTTCTCTAGGTCACCAAATGACACCCAGAAATGTGAAAGCGTTTCTTTCTGTTCCTTCAGGATGTTCAGCTCATTCGCCCCCAGGGCATGTCTGCGTGTTCTTCTCCTTCTTGCGTTCCTTAAGTCTCTGCTCAAAGGTTCTGCCCTGCCCACCCCGTCTGGGAAACCATCTCTCCCGACGGTGCCCTGTCAACCTTCTGCGTTACTGTGCTTGCAAAACACTGGTTTCTACCTGGAGTTGAGTTACTTATGGGTTTGCTTGCTTGTTATAGTCTCCCTGCCAGAAGGTACCCTCCGTGAGGGCAGGGACTTTGTCTGGGATCCCTGGCACCTGACGGACACACAGTAGGTACTCCAGGTGATGGCCAACATGATTCCTTCTGTGAAGGGAGGGATCCAGGCCGCTCAGGGGAGGGAATACGGACTGGCACCCTCGGAGGGGTGCATCTTGAGACCTTCTCATTTGCTTCATGGTCATGGTGCCCATGGAACAGATGCCTCCTAGTTTGCAGAGAAGACAGAGCACTCCGTTCAGACTCTGTCCACGGCATCACTTGTGTTTAAAGTCCCCAAAGGGATGTGACTCACCCTGCGATGTCAAGTGGAACTTGGGGTCGGCTCTAGAAGAACAGGAGAGTTCTAGAAGGAGAGTCTCTAGAAGAAAGGAGACCAGAGCCTAAGAAGCTACTGTAGGGTGGGTGGGGGAGCAGGGGTGGAGGGGAAGGACATCTCCGCCTCGGTGGGGGCCCCAGAAATCCCAAGAAGGAGTAAACGTCCTTGCACTCACCAGCGAACTTTTCAGCTCCTGGGCCTGCAGACACGGGACAAGGAGATGGCCCCCATGGCTTAAAGAAAACCGGTTCAAGAGTATAACGCGTGATTTCAAAGGCAGCACAGAGAAGTAAAGCTCACTGTGCCCTTCTCAGCCTCTCCCTCTGCACTTCTCTGTCTTTCTCTGCCTCCGCCCCATCTGTCTGTCTCCCTCTCCCTCTCGATCTCTCTTTCATGCTCTCTGTGTGTGTTCAGATGTCTGTATCTCTCTCCCTCTGTGCTCCTTTTATGGTGCATGTGTAAACGGATGGCTTTGCGTGTGAGCTCATCGGCAGTCATTTGAACGGATTCCATAAAAACTTTCCGAAACCAAATCAAATGAAAGCCAACCCATAAACCGGGTAGAACAAAAGGGCTCTTTCGACTTGAAAAGGTTAGAGAAGACTGCAGGGGCCGCACACACCGTTCGATCGTGTTCGAAGCTGGGGTTTTAATTTAGTTTTCCTATTTCCCCCGTAGAAGTTCCTCACTGCTCAGCTGCTAATGCATTTCCAACTGAAATTTTGTAAATTATATTGGGAAACATTCTCAGCTAGAGTAGATTGTGCGAGCTCTCATAATGGCTTCCCGCTGCTGCTTCTGGCAATATGGGCTCTTCCGGAGCACCGCGTGTGTGTGTGTGTCCTTAAGAACCTTCTCCACCTCACCCTCATGGCCCGCGGCTGGGAGCAGACCAGACTTTCCCTCAGCACGAAAAGCTGGGCCTCGGCATGTCCCCCGCCATCTTGCGAAGGTATCGCCTAAACCCTTCTTGTTCATCTTGAAAAAAATTGTTCCCCACCCTCCCAAATCGATGAAAGGACATGACTTTTCTCAAATATAGTTCACCCTGACCATGCCGTTCCTTGGCTTTAAAATCACCTGCAAAATAAAATCTTTCTCTCTTTTTTTTTTTTTTTTTTTAGCCAGGACTGTAAGGTTAGCCAAAATTTTGACCCCCATTCATTTTCTTTTTTTTTTTTTTTTAAGTTTATTTATTTGGAGAGAGAAAGGGTGCGTAAGTGGGAGAGGGACAGAGAGGGAAGGAGAGAGAATCCCAAGTAGGCTCTGTTATTTGCTGTGCCCTCTGCCTGGAGCCCTCTTCCCTTAGACAGTGCATGGCTGGTGACCTTATTTCATTTAGACGCAAATGTCATCTCACGAGGTCATCTGACTTATGCTACTGAAGTACTTATTAATCACTGTCTGTCTCTGCGTGGCAGAGTGCCCCACAATCCATCCTTCTCCTCCCCCTTTTAGTACTAAAATCCCCAAGTTTTATTTGGGCAGAGGGTCAGCCAGCTGGAGACTACATTTCCCAGCTCTCCTTGCAGCTAGACATGACCGTGTGACTAAGATCCGCTCAATGGGATGTGAGCAGAAGTGATGTCTGCGCCCCTCAGGTCAGCCCCTTTGAGGTCCGTGCCTGCCCTACCCTTCCCTCTTTTCAGCTCTGACCAGATGAAAGGCAGCACCATGCGGGGGGCTGGCAGAGCAGGTGGAAGGAACCTGGGTCCCGCATGACTTATGGAGCAAAGCCACCCGTCTCCATCCTTACCCCAAAACTGCCTACCAACTTGGATTTTCAGTGAGAGAGAAAGAAACCAGGCTTGTGAAAACCATTGTTCTTAGTTTCTGTTAATGCACCTGAGCCAGTGTATGAACCGAAATGTGCCAATCGATTGTCAGCTCCAAGAGGACAGGGATCTGTGTCCCCAGCACTTGGACCAGTGAGGGGCACACAGAAGGCACCAGATAATTATTTGGTGGCTGACGTTGTGAAATAAAGGTGGGAACTGGGAACTTCCTTTGGGCTCAGGAAGGGCACAGAATAAGTTAACAACTTGAAGGCAACCGTTCCTCTGCGTCCCCAGCAACTTCACCATAGACGTCCGTGGTTGGGACAGGAGGGCCCTGGATTGGAGGCCAGGGCAGCCTCTATCAGGCTCGGTCACCCTCCGAGAGTCGGTGTCTCTTACTGTGAAATGGAAGCCGTGGTGGTCATTCGATCCTCATCTCGAAGATGCAGAGACAGAGAGGCACGGGCAGGACTCAGGGAAGCCCACCGATGCCCCTTGGGGGAAGGCTATCCCTGTGTCACCAGGACTCAGGCACCTGACCCAGAGCTCTACAAGCCAAGGAGGGCGAAGCAATTTCCTTCCAGCTACTGCCCACCCCATGGGTGTGGCCTCGAACTGAGAGTAATGATGGCCTGGAGGCAAGGGACCGGCCAGGCTCAATCCACCAGGGAGGGAAAGGGGCATCTGGTAGAACGCAGGGCAGTTTCCTCTTCACTCCGCTCCGGAGGCAGGCAAAGAAAGCAGCAGCGGGCAGCGGCGTGCTGACACGGGGGTGGCGATGAGCGAATTCCCCGTGCCTCATTGCCAAAAGCAATAGAGCCAGCAAGCTGGTACAAGTACATAATCTTGGGGCCGGAACATGGGGGAGCCACATTCTGACCTCTGAGCTGGCCGACCACCCACATCGGGTAAGAAACTGGAGGATTTCACTGACTTGCTCTTTTGTTGATTTCAGAGGTGCATCCACTCAGAGAAAAGCCCAGTGACTTTCAGAAAGGTTTACCCGACCATTCAGCGGGCACTTACAACATACTGTGTACCCTGTGCCATGCTAAGTGCTCTGAAAGGCAAGGAACAGAAGACAACACAGGATCCTGTTGAGCGCCCATCAGGCTTCACACACGGGGCCAGTGTCTACATGCATCTTCTTATGTGTCCCCAGTGCACCCTCACGAGGTACGTGGAGTTTTCACAGAAGATAAGGCTGAGGCTCAGAGAGGTTAAGCAACGTGCCCGAGGCTACACAGCCAAGGAAGAGGCGGAACAGGGGCAGGGCCCGCCCTAGCTGGCTCAGAAGACCATCCTGCTTTCTACAGCAAGTTCCCACCCTCCCCGAACTTGTTGTTAGCCATTTGTCAGAACATTATGGTAACTAGATTGTCTATTTTGAGACCTCTGATTGGAACTCAACGCATCTACAAACAAGTGCAGATTCTCGAGAACGAACACACCCGTGTGACCAGCAACAGATTAAGAAATTGACTGTGGAAGCTTCTGGGGGAAACCCCGCCCCCCTCCTGGCAGCTACCGCCCCCACCCCTCAGGGCACCCGCTCCCCTGACCTCTAAGGGCACAGGTGGAATCCTCCTGTACCTGTTATGCTGCGTCTGGCTGCTGTCACTCCTGGTAAAGCTAAGGAGCCTCATCCACACTGCTGGGTGTGCTGGCACGTCGTTTGTCCTCATGGCTGCATAGCATCTCCTTGTGTGAATATCGCTGACGTCTACTGCGGATGGGCGCGTGGGCACTTCCCGGCGGTGCTCCTATGAAACGGACATCCCAGTGCATGTCTTCCGTGGGACACACACCTAGGAGGACTGTGCTCTCTTGTGGGCCATCGCTCCCTGGATTCCCACAGGGACCCTAAGAGCGGGTACAATTGTTAGCCTAATTCTCTAGTTGGGTGGGTTCAGGCTTGAAGCAAACTCCCAAGTTCCCCCAGGTAGAAAGCGGCAGACCAGACGTAGCCCCAGGTCTCTGACTTCAGAGCCTGAGCCCTTCGCCACCCCCATTGTACTACAACGTTCCGTGCCTCTGCTTCTTCATCGGTGAGCTGAAGAAACCCCAAGCAGGCAAACAAGACCCACTTGCAGAGAGGTGGCAGGGTGGGGGTCTGGTGGAGGGTGTGGGTTTCAGCCAGCTCCCGCGCTGACTCTGGACAGATGCTTTCCCTTTCCGGGCTGCAGTTTCCTCCTCTGGAAGCTGGGGGTGGGTGTGAGGTGTAAATGGGCTTCAAAATGAGATTTAAAATACCTAGAGCATTTCCAGCACGGGCAAACACACAATAAGTGCTGGGTAGCGGCTAGGGATACTGTGGAGCCAGTAACACCGCAGGGCAGCAGAGCAAAATAGAAAGCAAAATAGCCCTAAAAGCAGGTTTCACACTGTGTGATTTGCACCTGATTGTTATAGCTGGAGGGGATCTCAGTGGTCTGTGAGTCCAAAGCAAAAGGAGATGAAACCCTTCCCCCGGGCCACACAGCCAGCTAATGGTAGGGTAGGAACCCCCTGACCCCGAACGCGCCGCTCTTTCCTGACCATCAAGCTGCTGTAGGATTCGTGGCTCCTGCCCCGTTAAAAAGCGTTCACATCAACAGTGGAACTTTCAAACTTCGTTTCCCCCTCCAGATGCTGATCTTGGTCTTTCTTTAAAGTCTCACTGTCAGGGGCGCCTGGGAGGCTCAGCTGGTTGAGCATCCTACTTCGGCTCAGGTCATGATCTCACGCGCCGTTCCTGAGTTCCAGCCCCGCAGCAGGCTCTTGCTGACAGCTCGGAGCCTGGAACCTGCTTCCGATTCTGTGTCTCCCCCTCTCTCTCTATGCCCCTCCCCTGCTCACACACACCCCCCCCCCTCAAAAAAAATTTTAAAAAATAATAAAGTCTCATGGTCAAGAGAAGGCTTGCGGTAAGGGTGAACAATTCAGTCCGGTTTCGTTTGGATTTTTCTGAGTTTTAACCCTACAAATCTCACTTCACTCCTAGGCCACGCCGGGCAGATGTGGTCCCAGCTCCCAGCCCACCGCCTGGCTGTTGTGCTAAGCGTCCAACGAGTTAGTCATCCCAGGAGCTCGTGTGTTTTGCTGAGATGCCTCCCCGCCCAAGGAATCCAGGGAGCCAAGACTTCAACCGAAGCAGTTATTTTCCCCCTAAAGACACACGGGCTACCCTTTCAGAGAAGAGTGGACGAAAATACGGTCCCGGGGTTTGCAACCTCCGACTCTTGAGTTGTGGACACGCGGGCACATCTGCGTCTCCCCATGCCTCAGTTTCCTCACCTGTCAAACAAGGAGGCCACCCCCCTGCTCTGCTTTTCTCTCCAGGTGCAGTGAGGCGCTCATGTGAACACACATCAGGTGTTTTTACCCTGTGCTGCCCGGGGCAGCAAGTTACTTTCTGCAGGAAGCCTTGCTCTCTCTGATGCAGGTGCATTTTCTAAATATGTTTGAAAATTGTTGCGCTCTCCCCACAAAGTCAGTTTGTACCAGAAATATTTGTGTTTTCTCCTTTTCTGCCTTGCAAAAGAAATGTGGAATATAATGTTAGGTAGTAAACACCTCAACGGCTTCCAAGAGTTGTTTCCCTGAAGTTAAATTGTCCTGAATTTCAAGCAAATCCACCCAGGCTGCCGAATGAAGGAAACATTGTATTTTTAGTGGGGTCTGCCCCCCCCCCCGGGGTCAGGTGCTGTGGGGAGCAGACGGGTGTCCACAGACAGATGAGTCAGGGTTCAATGAGAAGAGCAGAACCCACCAGGAGACTAGGTCTGTTCCAGGGATTCAAACTTACACACGGGGGAGCTGGTTAAGCCGTTTCTGGAAGGCTGTTCTCCCACGTGCGATGCTGGGACTTGCTCTCGGGGCAGCAGTGGGGAAGGGGTGATGGACATAAACTAGGAGAGCAAAACCAAGCATGAGTTTGGGTCCATGACAGACAGAAATCTATGTTGGTTCTTGTCTCTGATCTCGGTGGCCTGGGGTCCCGTAGAGCCCAGGGCCCTTCACCGGACTCCAAGAAGCTGAAGGAAAGATCCAGGGGAAGGTGGCACCTCGTGGGTCCAGTGCCGCTTCCAACTTGGCGAGCCAGCGGGTGACGTGACGACCGCCACGCGGGAGCTGCCCGCTTCTGTCCTCCAGACGTCCCATGAGGACCTCCCTGGGGAGCACCCTCACCAGAACTCCACAGGGAAGGGGATTCCGGGGAGTGGGTTAGCCCAGCAAAATCAGCACCTTACAGAGACACCACAGCAGATGAGGTGGGATTAAACTATGCCGAACAAGGGGCGCCTGGGTGGCGCAGTCGGTTAAGCGTCCGACTTCAGCCAGGTCACGATCTCACGGTCCGTGAGTTCGAGCCCCGCGTCAGGCTCTGGGCTGATGGCTCGGAGCCTGGAGCCTGTTTCCGATTCTGTGTCTCCCTCTCTCTCTGCCCCTCCCCCATTCATGCTCTGTCTCTCTCTGTCCCAAAAATAAATAAAAAACGTTGAAAAAAAAATTAAAAAAAAAAAAAAACAAAAAAAAAAACTATGCCGAACAAGAAAGAATTTGTCTCCCTGGTGACGGGGCCGGAAGCTGGGTGTCCGACCCCGATGGCTGCTTATACTGACGGCGACCGTTGGGTCTGGGCCAGTTGGCCGCTCACACAACCGGTGAGGGACGGGCACAGAGCAGAGCAGAGCGGGGTTGGCTGAAGGCTTCTGTAGTGCTAAGATCCGAACGCTTTTGTCCCCGCCAAACTCATCTGCTGAAATTCTAATGCGCCATGTGACGGTATTAGGAAGCGCGGCCTTTGGGAGGTCCTTAGGTCCGGAGAGCCCTCAGGAATTGGACCGGTGCCCTCATAAAAGAGACCCCACAGAGCTCCCTAGCCCTTCCAACATGTGAGGGCACGGCCAAAAGTCTGCAACCAGGAGAGCGTCCTCCCCAGAACCTGAGCATGTTGGCACCTTTGTCTTAGATGTCCAGCCTCCTGGCCTGTGGGTGCTAAATGTCTGTTGTTTATAAGCCACTCAGTCTATGGGATTTTTTATTACAACAGCATGAACAGACTAGGACATACAGTAACTCATCAACCCAGAGCCTTTGAAGAGCTCAGCGGGGGGCGCCTGGGTGGCTCAGTCGCTGAGGGTCCGACTTCAGCTCGGGTCACGATCTCGCGGTTCGTGAGTTCGAGCCCCGCGTGGGGCTCTGTGCTGACAGCTCGGAGCCTGGGGCCTGCTTCGGATTCTGTGTCTCCCTCTCTCTCTGCCCCTCCCCTGCTCACGCTCTGTCTCTCTCTGTCTCAAAAATAATAAATAAAACATTAAAAAAAAAAAAAAAAAGGGAGAGCCGAGGTGTCATATCTGAGCACTCCTCATGGGCCTTAAGTGGACCCACAAAGAGGTCTTGACAAATGGGGACACCTGCGGGGGTGAGATCTCTAGAAAGACTGTAAAGAGGATGGTCACGGGGGTGACTTCTTCATGCCTGTAACGTTGCCTGCCTGGCAGATGGTGCGTCAGGCTCAGGGGGAGTAGCGACAGTGTCTAACCCGTGGTTACCGCCTCAAGAAGCTGGTAGTGTGCGGGTGAGAGAGAAGGAGAGAGAGACCAAATCATGGTCGGTGGACAATAACCCAGTTCAGAGATAAGGATCAGTGGGTTTTCAAAAATAAAATACATAGAAGAGAACAAAGCCGCCTTTGTATAGCATTTGACAGTGATCCCCTCCTTCTCAGACGTCGCCCGTGGGTCGCGCCACCCAGTGTCCCGCCCCTCGCGCCTCCTCAGCTTCCCCCTGGGGTTGAACACCTGCCTGATGGGCCGCCTGCCGACTGGTTACGCGCTGAGCCCGCCACATCCCCCCTCTCTCTGTGGAGCTTGACTCGAGGGCCACTGAGAGCTGAGAGGAAATTGGGCGTTAGCTGTGGGAATTGAAGCAGAAAGGCTGGTGAACAGGGGCGGCAGGTGGCCGCCTCGGGCCACGCACAGGCCACGCACCGTTCGATGGGACAACGGGCACAAAGATGGAGTCCAGACTCCTTGAAAGGGAAGCCCCCTCCCTGGGCCACCCCAGCCCGATAGGGAAACCAGCCTCCGGACACTCTAACCCCGATGATGAGGTCATTCTTTGCAGATGCCTCCAGGTCCCTGGACCCTCACACTCAATCCCACCCCACCTCACCCCCTCTTCTTGGCCGACTGAGGAAAATTTCCGCAACCCGAGCCACAGCTCCTCGCCTGGAACAAGGCCACGCTTCTGTTCTCCCATCAACCCTGTCAAAAGAAGACTGTCTGGGGGCGCCTGGGTGGCTCCGTCGGTGAAGCATCCGACTCTTGATCACGATGTCACGGTTCCTGAGTTCGAGTCCCGTGTCGGCCTCTGCGCTGACAGCTCGGAACCTGCTTGGGATTCTCTCTCTCTCCCTCTCTCTCTCTGCCCCTCCTCCACTTGCTCTCTCTCTCTCTCTCTCTCAAAATAAATAAATAAACTTCAAAAAAAAGAAGAAGGAGACTGTCAGGACCCTCCTCTTTCTGCTAAGCAGAGATGTAGGAGAGTCAAGTACTCTGGCCGACACGAGCCAGTGTGTAGGAGAGTCTGGACTCAAACCCGGGCCTCAGGATCCGAACTCTTCACTCCTTTTCTTTACCAACTGTTCCCTCCGGGGTTTGGCAGCTTAAAGACTCGAGGCAGGCAGGCAGATGTGTGTCCTTCCCGTTAGGGCTGCAGAGGAGACGCGAGGACAGCAGGTGCCCGAGGGTTCATCTGAGACGCAGGAAGCCAGAAACTCTCTTGGCTTCTGCTTCTGGGAGCGTGGGGGCGGCCAGACTTCCCTTTCGGGAGCGTGTGTCACCCGTGCCCGGAGGAGTCCGACGATGATGAGGTGACAATCCTGAACGGATTTTCCAAGCTCTTGGTTCATGCCCTGCTTTCGTACTTCTGTCTACGGACCAGGAACAGATTAGGTCCTCACATCTGCTGAGGGGCTGTTCAGAGAGAGTGACGTTTAAGTAAGAGAGCGGTGTGGTCACATTGGTTCTGAAAGATCCATAAGACAAATGGCCCAGAGAAAATGTTCATGCCCTTCTTATGTCCCTCCTGGGACTCTTTTTTTTTTTTTTTAAATTTTATGTATTTATTTAAAAAAAAATTTTTTTTAACGTTTTATTTATTTTTGAGACAGAGAGAGACAGAGCATGAACGGGGGAGGGGCAGAGAGAGAGGGAGACACAGAATCAGAAGCAGGCTCCAGGCTCTGAGCCATCAGCCCAGAGCCCGACACGGGGCTCGAACTCATAGACTGTGAGATCGTGACCTGAGCTGAAGTCGGACGCTTAACCGACTGAGCCACCCAGGCACCCCTGTATTTATTTTTTAGAGAGACAGAGAGAGGCAGAGAGAGAGAGAGAGAGAAAATGATTGGGGGAGGGGCAGAGAGAGGGAGACAGAGAATCCGAAGCAAGCTCCAGGCTCTGAGCTGTCAGCACAGAGCCTGACGCGGGGCTCGAACTCAGGGACCGCGAGATCACGACCTGAGCCGAAATCAAGAGTTGGGTGCTTAACCGACTGAGCCACCCAGGCGCCCCCCTCCTGGGACTTCTTTTAAGGAATGAATCCTTAAGAAGAAAAAATCCCGCGTGCAAAAGGATGTCAAGGGATGGGGGTGGGTAGGGGGTGTCTGGTCTGTAACATGAGGCACGCCAGCCCGTGTACCCACAGGCACTCACCCGATAGGTGGCCCTGCGGGGCTGGCCCCCAGAGTGCGGCCTTCCATCCCAGTGCCTCGTCCTCCTGGCCCCGCCTCTGCTCTGGAAGCCGGCCTCTGGCTCCTCAGACCTGGGGCTCCCTCCTGACTTGCGCCCCGGGGGTGGCCCGGCCCACGGGGGGCCCCCAAGGGGGCTGCCGTCTCCCCCTCCACATCAGGTCCTACTTGTCCGCCTGCTTCCCGGCAATCCGGCCCCACTGGCTGCATTTCTGGTCTTCGACGTCCCTGCCTCAGGGCCTTGCCACCTACGCTTCCCTTTGCCCGGAAGTTGGGCGGTTCCCTCCACAATACGACAAGACCGGGTGGCTGAAACAATAGAAATTTACTTTCTCACCTCTCTGGAGGCTGGAAGTCCGAGATTCAGTGCTGGCAGGTTTGGTTTCTCCTGGGGCCTCTCTCCTTGACTTGCCGATGGCCGCCTTCTCTCCGGGTCCTCCTCACGTGGCCTTTCCTCCATGGGCGCACATTTCTGGTGTCTCTTTGGGTGTCCAAACTCCCTCCTCTTGTAGGGACACCAGTCAGATTGGGTCAGATTGGGTCAGATTGGGTCAGGGCCCACCCTCAGCCCACATTTTAACTTTGTCTCCAAATATGTCCACATTCTGAGGTACTGGGAGGGGGGGTCAGGGTTTCCATGTGAATTTGGGGGAGACACCACTTGGTCCATCAGACCGCCCCTCAAGTGTCCCCTCAAATTTTTTTTTTCTAGGAGTATCTCTGGGGCCTGCCTGAATGCGTGTGCAGGCTGCTTTCGCTGGGACCATGTTTAGTTCTGGGGGTCGCGTCAGCCCTGCCCTGCCCTGCCCGTCAAGCCGTGTGCACCACGCAGGGCTGTATCCATCTGGGGCAGGAGGAGCCCTTTCCTCTGCCACAAGCACCGTCTGCTCCTAGAGCCACACAGCCATGGGCCAGGCCCGCCCAGAGGGGACCCCGTTTTCTAATTCTCGTAAAGACCAGACAGGCAGGTGGGAGCATTCCCTGTCCCTATCCGGCACCCGCCCCCCCCTTTACCTTCTCTCCTTATCACTCTGTTTTGTTTAGTGCGCTCACCACAGCCTGTCTTGGGGTTTGGTGTTTTGTTTCGTCTTGCTTTTGACCACTGGCCTCTCTAGAAGGGCCCTCGCCCGATTCAGGGCCACATCTCTGCGCCCAGCGCAGAGCCTGGCGCATGAGTAAATATTCACAGGAGGAAGGCAAGCGCTTTACTGCCCCTGCCCGACGCTTCCTGGCAGCTGCTGGCCCCCCTCGCTGCTCACTCGGCCCCCAGGTCTGACTTTGGCTCCCAAGTCCGGTGAGCTCGCCCAGGAGACGAGGGAGAGAGAACCAAGAGGCTTTCTAAGGAACGCGTCAAGTTCACCAGAGGTCAGGTGGCTGCTGGCCGGTTCTGAACCCTGGTGAAAATGCTGAGTGAGACGGAAAAAAACGTCTGGAGCAGAGAGGAAGGGGCTGAGTGAGCCTTGGAGACACATAAGGTGCACTTACGGAGGGGAGAGTGAAAGCAAGCCCGGCGGCCCGTCAAAGAGCCCACAGTCTGCATAAAAACGCCACCGGAGGCAGAGGCAGCCTCAGATTGGTGGGGAGCAGCGGGGCCCAGACCAACGAGGCGTGTCTCTGAGAGGCCAGCCCGTAATACCTGCAAGGCCGGCACGTAAATCACTCCCACGGCTGGCATGTTGCAGAAGACATTACCCTCCGAGGAAAATCGTTTCCTGACCCATTGGCTCATCTATTTCAGGGTGTTGTTTTTGGAATCATTGCAGGCGTATAACTTGCAAGAGCATCACCGGGCTATTTTTCTTGAGGCGGGTGAACCTCCGAGCCTCCCTGTCGCCTGTTCCTGCTCAGGATTGCCCGGCCGGGTCATGGCCCAGAGGCACAGTTTTGAGATTTCCTTTTCTTGGCTCAGGGGGCCATTGTAAATCCAGGCTAATATTTTTCGTCGCAGGTGAACGTATTCACTCTTGGGGTTGGTGCGAGGCCACACAAAGTCCTAGGAAGTGGCCTATTGTTCCGAGGGGCAAGGCAAAGGCACAAAAGTGCTGACGTTCCTATTAGAGGTCAGATGAATGAAACACAATCACGAAGTTTCTTTTGTTCTTGCCCACGGAGCCCACAATTGTTAATCTATAACTTGCTACACGGATTCAAACTTATTAAAGCAAAATTCTGTGCAATGACAGAAATGGAAAATGAGGACTTGATGAAATGAAATGTCAGTCCGGCGCCATTTTCCTCTCGGGTGGATGTCAAGTAGCAGATTCTGGAGTTCCCCTCCCCTGCCCCCCCACCAGGGAGGGTGGGAGGGAGCAGAGGTATGGGCCAAACCGGGAAAGCTGGAATGTTCCTGGGTGAGGGTGTCATCTCTGCCCCATGCACAGGTGTGGGCAAGGCCTGTGGATCCAGGCAAGACCTTTGGTTTGACCGCTGTGGGGTTGGCGGCTGCCTCCTGGGCTCCCCCCACTGGGGTTTGCTGCCGGAAGTAGGAAGCTGGCCTGAAAAGGGCTCAGCTTTTCTGGCCAGAACTTACCATGAGAATTCTGAGTTCTCCTACCTCCATAACACTTTAGGATTCATGAACTGTTTTATGACCACGGTTCCATTTAACCTCACAGCGCTCTTGGGAGGTAGCCGGACTGGATTTATTATCCCCATTACATAGGTAAGCAAACTGAGGAGCAGAGAGAAAAAGTGACACGGCCGGATTACAGAGCAAGGACTCCAATGAGGTCTCTTGACCTGCAGTCCAGTCCCCCGACCCATCACTGTGCCCTACTGTGTGCCAGGCTGGGCACCTCCAGGAAGTCCAGGCCTGAGGGCAGAGTGTGCTGAACGAGGTCCTAGGAAAGGGAAAGGACTTGCTTCTCTTTCTAATAAGATTGTGCAATGGAGAAAGCCCCAACCCTGATGGTTTATGGGAGGGGATATGACTTTTGTTTTTTTTTTTTTTTTTAATTATTATTTTTAAATTTTTCTTAAATGGGCTCTCTGCCCAACGTGGGCCTTGCATTCAGGACCTTGAGATCAAGAGTCATATATTCTGTGACTGAGCCAGACAGGCTCCCCAAGTTTTTGGTTTGTTCCCTGTGCCCCCTAGAATGGGCGGTCCACGAAAGTGGGGAGATTGGTCTGTTTTGTTTACTCTTGTTTCCCCGGTGCCTAGAAGGACACCTGGCACATAGTAGGTGCTCAACAAATACTTGATAAGTGAATTAGTGGATGAACAAGTGAATCTCAGGACTGAGAGTCCCCTTCCCCATGTACCACTCAGTAAGCCTTCTCTGAACCCTCAGGCAACCTCCTGGCTCTTTCCTAAGAGATTCTACTCCAACAGTCGAGGAGTCCCGTCCAGAGAGCAGACTCAGCATCCATCGTCACCGCTGGTCCTGGGAAGGAGAAGACTCCAGTTGGGCCACGTCCTGTGTCATACCTCCCAGACCTTCTTTTCCCTAACTCTTAAAAAATAAATATAAACAAGCACACAGACATGCCAGATATTGTTTTCTCTTTTTGTTTTTCTTTCTACTGGGCTGGAGAAGGAGGAGGGGGGAGTTAGTGTTTACGGGGGACAGAGGGTCCAGCTTTGCACGGTGAGGAAACTTCTGGAGATGGATGGTAGCAATAGGTGCGCGACAAACGTGAACGAACTTAACGCCACTGAACTTCACGCTTAAAAATGGTTAAAAAACGTAAACTTTATGCCATGCGTACTTTACCACAATGAAAAAAGGAAGGTGAAAAATTACATAAAATATTAACCACGGCGCCTGGCATCACGCATGTTAGATCTAAGACAAAACAAAAAGTCCCACCCAAAACCTAAAAGAAGATGTAGCTTGCGGGAACAGGTGCGTTAAAAGCGAGTTAAAGAGCCTCCCTCTTCCCCGAGCATGTATACCTCTGGCATGTGGTCTGGTGGAGGGCGCAGATCCAACAGGCTGGTCAGGATCAGACGGAAGGCAGATTGTGAAATAATGACATAGAAACTCCCTGGAGGTTGTCCTAAGAATTCTCCGTCTTTCCACCGACTTCATGATGGCAGTGCCGAAGTCAAGTTCGATGAGAGAAAAAGTTGCAGTGTCGAGGAAGGAAACAGGTTTTGACGTCAGCTCTCTGGCTGTGTGGCTTTGGGAAACTCGGTTAGCCCCTCTGAGTCTCGATTTCTGTATCGACAGAGTGTGGGTAGCTACCCTTGCCTTTCAAGATTCTTATCCTTCCCTTTCGAGAGAATGATCGGAGACCATGTAAAGTAAATAACATGGCCCCTTTGCCTCAGATTAAACATGGCCACAACATTTTTAAATTAAGTTTTTATTTTAATTCCAGTTAGGTAATATACAGTGTAATATTAGTTTCAGGTGTGCAATATAGTGATTCAACACTTCCCTACATCACTCTGTGCTCATCACGACAAGTGCACTCTTTTTGTAAACGTTTTATTATTTTTTTTAATTATTTTTTTATTTTTTTTAATGTGTATTAATTTGAGAGAGAGAGAGAGACAGAGTGCGAGCAGGGGAGGGGCAGAGAGAGAGGGAGACACAGAATCCGAAGCAGGCTCCGGGCTCTGAGCTGTCAGCACAGAGCACGACGTGGGGCTCAAACCCATGAATCACGAGATCATGAATTGAGGCAAAGTTAGACACTCAACCGACTGAGCCACCCAGGAGCCCCTTTAATTTCTTTTTTTAATTTTTAAATGTTCATATATTTTTGAGAGAGAGAGAGCACAAGTGGGAGAGAGACAGGGAGAGAGCGGGAGGCACAGAATCCGAAGCAGGCTCCAGGCTCTGAGCTGTCAGCACAGAGCCCGACGCGGGGCTTGAACCCACAAACCGTGAGATCATGACCTGAGCCAAAGTCAGACGCTCAATGGACTGAGCCACCCAGGTGCCCCAACATGTGTACTCTTAATCCCCATCACCTATTCACATAGGTAACCCCTGGTAACCATCAGTTCTGCTTCTTGGCCTCTCTCTCCCTCTCTCTCTCTCGTTTTCCTTTGTTCGTTTGTTTTGCTTCTTAAATTCCACGTATGAGTGAAATCATATGGTATTTGTCTTTCTCTGACCGACTTATTTCACTTAGCATAGTATACTGTCTAGCTCCATCCGTGTCATTGCAAATGGCAAGATTTCCTTCTTTTTTTATGGCTGAGTAATATTCCATTGTGTATAGATACCACATCTTTATCCATTCATCTATCCATGGACACTTGGGCTGCTTTCATAATTTGGCTATTGTAAATAATACTACAATAAGCACAGGGATGCATCTATCCCTTGGAATTAATGTTGCTGCGTTTTGGGAGTAGATACCCAGTAATGTGATTCCTGGATCTTAGGGTAGTTTATTTTTAATTTTTAAAAATGTTTATTTATTCGTTTTTCGAGACTGAGAGAGAGTGTGCACACACACTTGTTCATGCACAAGTGGAGGAGGGGCAGAGAGAGAGAGAGAGAGAGAGAGAGAGAACGAGAGAATTCTAAGTAGGCTCCACACTGTCAGCACAGAGCCTGATGCAGGGCTGGAACCCACAAACCAGGAGATCATGACCTGAGCTGAAACCAAGAGTCTGACGCTCAATGGAATGAGCCACCCAGGTGCCCCTATTTTTAATTTTTTTGAGAAACCTCCATACTGCTTTCCAGAGTGGATGCACCAGTTTGCATTCCCACCAGCAGGGCACGAGAGTTTCTTTTTCCCCACATGCTCGCCAACACCTGTTGTTTCTTGTGTTGTTGGTTTTAGCCATTCTGACAGGTACAAGGTGACAGCTCATTGTGGTTTTGATTTGCATTTCCCTGATGATGAGTGATGTTGAGCATCTTTTCATGTGTCTGTTGGCCATCTGCGTGTCTTCTTTGGAGAAATGTCTCTTCGTGTCTTCAGCCCATTTTTAATGGGATTATTTGCTTTTAGGGTGTTGATGTGTATGAGATCTTTACACTTTGGATACAAACCCTTTTTCGGATATACCATTTGCAAATACCTTCTCCCATTGAGTAGGCTGTCTTTTACT
The DNA here is from genome assembly GCF_018350215.1 of Panthera leo. Classification (NCBI taxonomy): domain Eukaryota; kingdom Metazoa; phylum Chordata; class Mammalia; order Carnivora; family Felidae; genus Panthera; species Panthera leo. The sequence continues at coordinate 28,781,581 of NC_056693.1, read as the reverse complement.
TTTGTTGATTGTTTCCTTTGCCGTGCAGAAGCTTTAAAGTTTGATGTGGTCCCAACAGTTTCTCTTTGCTTTTGTTTCCCTTACCTCAGGAGACATGTTTTGAAAGAAGTTGCTATGGGCAATGTCAAAGAAGTTACTGCCTGTGTCCTCTTCTAGGATTTTTATGGTTTCAGGTCTCGCATTTAGGTCTTTCACCATTTTGAATTTATTTATGTGCGTGGTATAAGAAAGTGGTAACGTTTCATTCTTTTGCGTATCCAGTTTTCCCAACACCATTTGTTGAAGAGACTGTCTTCCAATTGGTTACTCTTTCCTGCTTTGTCAAAGATTAACTGACCATACAATTGGGGGCTTATTTTCCCATTGATCCATGTATCTATTTTTGTGCCCGTACCATACTGTTTTAATCACTACGGCTTTGGGGCGCCTGGGTGGCTCAGTCGGTTAAGCGTCCGACTTCGCCTCAGGTCGTGATCTCACAGTTTGTGAGTTCGAGCCCCACATCGGGCTCTGTGCTGACAGCTCAGAGCCTGGAGCCTACTTCGGATTCTGTGTCTCCCTCTCTCTGCCCCTTCCCCACTCATGCTCTGTCTCTCAAAAATGAATAAATGTTAAAAAAAATTTTTTTAAATAAAAAAAATCACTATGGCTTTGAAATATAACTTTGAGTCCAGAATTGTGATGCCTCCAGCTTTGCTCTGCTTTTTCAAGATTGCTTTGGCTATTCGGAGCCTTTTGTGGTTCCATACAAATTTTAGGACCGTTTGTTCCAGCTCTGTGAAAAATGCCCTTCATATCTTGATAGGGATTGCATGAAATGTATAGATTGCTTTTGGTAGTATAGACATTGTAGCGATATTGGTTTTTCTTTCTTTTTTTTTTTTTAAAATATTTTTTTAACGTTTATTTATTTTTGAGACAGAGAGAGGCAGAGCATGAATGGGGCAGGGTCAGAGAGAGAGGGAGACACAGAATCCGAAGCAGGCTCCAGGCTCTGGGCCATCATCAGCCCAGAGCCCGACGCGGGGCTCGAACTCACGGACCGTGAGATCGTGACCTGAGCTGAAGTCGGACGCTTAACCATCTGAGCCACCCAGGCGCCCCGCGATATTGGTTTTTCTAATCTGCTAGCATGGAATGTCTTTCCACTTCTCTGTGTCGTTTTCACTTTCTTTCATCAGTGTTTTATAGTTTTCAGAGTACCGGCCTTTCACCTCTTTGGTTAGGTTTATTCCTAGGTATCTTACAGTTTTGGGTGCAGTTGTTAAAGGACTTGCTTCCTTGGGGCGCCTGGGTGGCTCAGTTGGTTAAGCGTCCGACTTCAGCTCCGGTCACGATCTCACGGTCCGTGAGTTCGAGCCCCACATCGGGCTCTGGGCTGATGGCCCAGAGCCTGGAACCTGCTTCCGATTCTGTGTCTCCCTCTCTCTCTGCTCCTCCCCCGTTCATGCTCTGTCTCTCTCTGTCTCAAAAATAAATAAACGTTAAAAAAAAAATTAAAAAAAAAAAAGGACTTGCTTCCTTAATTTCTCTTTCTGCTGCTTCATTATTGGGGTATAGAAATGCAACAGGTTTCTGTACATTGATTTTGTATCCTGAGACTTTGCTGAGTTCATTTATCGGTTCTCGTAGCTTTTTGAGGGGGTCTTGGGGGTTTTCTATATAGAGTATCGTGTCATCTCCAGACGATGAAAGCTTCACTTCTTCCTTGCCGGTTTGGATGCCTTCTATTTTTTTATGGTGTGATTGCTGTGCCTAGGACTTGTGGTACTATGTTGAATAAAAGCGGTGTGAGCGGACGTTCTGGTCATGCTCCTGACCTCAGGGGGAAAGCTCTCGGCTTTTCACCATTGAGTATGACGTTGCCTGTGGTTTTCCATATCGGACCTTTACGATATGGAGATACGGATGATTCTTTTAATGTACTATCGGATTTGGTTTGCTAGTATTTTTGTTAGGATTTTTAAATCTATGTTTATCAGAGATATGGGCCTATAGTTCTCTTTTTTGGCGGAATCTTTGTCTGGTTTGTATCAGGGTGGTGCTGGGCTCATAGAATGAGTCTGGAAGTCTCCCTTCCTTTTCTACTTTTTGGAACAGTTTGAGAGGGATAGATATGAACTCTTCTTTAAATGTTTGGTAGCGTTCCCCTGTGAAGCCATCTGGTGCTGGACTTTTATTTGTTGGGAGTTTTTTTTTTTTTTTTTTTTGATTACCAATTCCGTTTCCTTCCTGGTTATCAGTCGGTTCAAAGTTTCTACTTCTTCCTGCTGAAGTTTTGGTAGCTTATATGTTTCCAGGAAGTTTTCCATTTCTTCTAGTTCTCCAATTTGCTGGCATAGACTTCTTCATAATATTGTCTTACAATTGGTTGCATTTCTGTGCTGCTGGTTGTAACTCCTCCTCTCTCATTTGCGATTTTGTTTATTTGTGTCCTTTTTCTTTTTTTTTCTTGATGGGTCTGGCTAGGGCTTTATCAATTTTGTTGATTTTTTTTTTTTTCAAAGAACCAGTTCCTGGTTTCATTGATCTGTTCAATTTTTTTTTTTTTTTTTAAGTTTCTATATCATTTATTTCTCTTCCAATCTTTATTATTTCCTTCCTTCTGCTGTTTTGGGGTTTTGTCTGTGGTTTGTTCTTTCTGTAACTCCTTTAGGTACAAGGTTAAGTTGTTTATTTGAGATATTTCTTGCTCCTTGTAGGAGGTATGGCCACAACATTTTGCTGCTCCTTCTACAGAGGCAGAAGCTATTTCCCTACCTCTGAATGTGAACTGGCCTTGACCAGTAGAACACAGCAGGAGTGATGTCATGGACTTTGGAAGCTGGGCCTTAAGGGGCAGTGAAGTTTCTACCTTGGCTTTCTTGGAACGCTGCCCTGAGGCCATCGGGTCAGGAAACTGGTCTAGCCTCCTGCAGGCTGAGAGGCCACATGGGGGGCCACCAGAGTGCCCAGCCCAGTGCCCCCGCACGGTCCTAGACCTGGGAGTGAGACCATCTTGGGACCTTCCGGCCCGGCTGACCTGCCAGCAGAAACAAGTGAGAACCACCTGGCCAGCTTATAGAATTGTGAGAAATAGTAAGCCGTTGTCGCTTTACATCATCAAGCTTTGGCGTGGTTTGTTACGTAGCAAAGGCCACCTAAAATGGTCCTCACCATAGACCGGTTGAATTGGGTGATAGTCCTTGGGAAAATACAGCATGAGCCTTTAAGCACAAGCTGCTATTATCATTATTAGCCGCACCGATTAGTTCTAATAACAAAATAAGGTAACACAATGGAATAATCGGTGGTGGCTGATGACTTCTTACTCCCCCCTCCCCTGACAGAAGACCGAGGTCAGGCAGAAGAGCTTCAACAGGCTCAGACGGGCAGCAGCCTTCTTTGCACACGAGCGTTTTAAACCTCTATCTTGTCATGTCGGCAGCAACCGCGTCGCCTCATTCGGCCACCTGGGATGGTGCCACAGCCCCTGTTAATATTGCCGTAGGTGGCAGCTTTGCACTGAGTACCACGCTCTCGGCTGCCTGTGTGGGGCACAGAGCCTATTTTTAGCGTTTTGCATCTATAATTATGTATGTTTCACTGCCTCTCAAATGCATATTTGTTCTGGGGAGAGGTTACGGTTATGTAATCTAGGTTATTTTTGATAGGGCAGATGTGTTATGCCAACCTGCTAAGTCTCACTCAACCGGAGAAAAATGGCCAGCTGTTTCTTCCTCACTCAGACTCCCCCGGAATCAGGGGTGAATCGAAAAACGTGTAAGTGCTAAGAAATCAGAATAAACCCAGCCATCACATCAACTGATACGTATGGGGCTCGTAAGGACCGATTCAGTCTAGGACTCGATTTGTGATTTTTACAGATGAAAGTTCCCTTCAAGGAAACCAACCCCCCGGGCATAACGCTGGTCTTAACGGGGTGGTATCGACCTTGCTGACTGCCTAGATCAACTTCCCAAGGTGTCCTGGTGCTTGACCCACAAGTTTCTCCAATGGGGGTTTGGCCCATCGGGCCAAGCAAAGCGGGTGGGCCCCCGTGAGGGAGATCTGGAGCCCGGGACTAACAGATGGGTCTTGTGGCAGAGCAGAGGGGGTCTGGGCAGCACCCCCAGAGCTCGCAGTGGCAGGTGTCGGGCCGGCAGATGGTGGAGGTTAAGGCATCCGAGCAGCTGGAAGCAGGAAGCAGGAAGCAAGCAGCTATGCTCCAGGGTCCCAGGCCTGGAGAAACCAGGCCAGCAGAAGATGCCCCAAGAAGGTGAACCTTGGGTAAGACACGTATCCTTTGAAAATTCGTATTTGTTTATTTTTAAATTCCAGTATAATTAATATATGGCAATCATTAGTTTCATGTGTATGATATAGTGATTCAGCTGTTCTGCATGTTATTCGGGGCCTGTCGCGACAAATGCCCTCCTTAACCCCCATCACCTGTTTCACCCATCCCCCACCCCCCTCCCCTCTGGTAACCATCGGTCTGTTCTCTGTAGTTAAAAGTCTGGTTTTTTCGCCTCTATTTTCTTTGTTTCTTAAATTCCACATACAAGTAAAATCACACAGTGTTTGTCCCTCCCTGACCTACTTCACTTAGCAGTGACCCTCTAGATCATCTATGTTGTTGCAAATGGCAAGATCTCATTCTTTTTTATGGCCGAGTAATATTCCATTGTACACACGTCACATACCTTCCTTATCCATTCGTCTATCGATGGGCCCTTGGGCTCCTTCCATAGTTTGGCTATTGTCCATAATGCAGGAATAGGCACAGAGGAGCATATACATTTTTTGAACTAGCATTTTCGTTTTCTTCGGGTAAATACCTAGTAGTGCAATTGCTGGGTCGTAGGGTAGTTCTATTTTTAATTCTTTGAGGAACTGTTGAAAAACAATTCTCTGTTTTCCAGAGTGGCTGCACCAGTCTGCATCCCTACCAACAGTGCACGAGGGTTCCCTTTTACCCAATCCTCGCCAACACTTTCGGTTTCTTGTGTAAAGCACACTATCTTTTTATTCACTCACTCACCCATGCAGCAAACATTGGCAAAATATCCACTGTGAATGAGATATTGTCCTAGTTGCTAAGGAAACAAAAATTGCCCTAAGCATCCAACTTATTTTATTTTATTTTTTAATTTTTTTTTAAATGCTTTTATTTATTTTTGAGAGAGACAGAGACAGATCACAAGTAAGGGGTAGTGGGCAGAGAGAGAGAGGGAGACCACAGAATCCGAAGCAGGTTCCAGGCTCCGAGCTGTCAGCACAGAGCCTGATGTGGGGCTCGAACCCACAAGCTGAGCTGTGAGATCATGACCCGAGCAGAAGAAGTCGGACACTCAACCAACTGAGCCACCCAGGCACCCCTCCAACTTAATTTAAAAGGTATCTTTTCCCCCCTGTGGATCAAAATATTCAAATGGAAAACTGAGCAAATAGAGAAAAGCATAAAGAAGAAAGTGAATCTTCTGGAGTCTCATCTCTTGGAGAGAATCCTTGTGAATATCTGGTATATATCCTTCTTATTATTTGTACATAGTATATACATTTGTTAATCTTAGAATTGAGATCATATGATATAAACTATTTTTTTTCGCTTGGTGTCATATTGTGAGAAGTTTCTTATTCCTCCCATATCCTTTATGAATATGACTTTTAATGGAGGTAGAGAATCCCATCCCAGGAACATGCAGTAAGTTATTTAATCAGCCCCCAACTGTTGGTCATAAATGTTGTCTCCAAATTAGGAATTTCCCAGCCCCCTCAAATTGTCATTTATATGCCACGAACAAAATGTCACCTGCTGCTCTCACGAAAAATAAAAAGCATCTAAATAAAGAGTGGAGGTCTCTCCCAGTTGAGAATTGCATCAGTGAAAATTATAGAATTAGAGCAAATAACCTTCAGTTTGCTCCAATTTGTAAAAATTTGTCAAACTTCTGTGCTTCCAATATGTTATTTTCACTATTATGACTTGCAGAATGACGATCACCAGTGTTGGCAAGGGCGGAGAGAAATGAACACTTTACATAGTTCTGGTGAGACTCAAACTCTCACTGGGTTGAAAGATTTAAAAATACTCAGACGCAGCATTTTACCTTCTAAGAATTTATGTTAAGGAATCAGTCTTAGAGATGTGCCCAACGAGTTATGAAAAACAATATTTATATCAGCATTATTTTTGTGCTTCGTACACAGTAACTTCTAAAATTGGAAGCTCTAATTACCCGTATTACCATCAATTCCTTTTCCAGCCCCATCTGGCTTTTAGAATAAGAATATTATAATTAATATATTTTTACATTGCACGCCATCTCTTTCCAGAATTCTTTTTTGACACTTACATTGTTTCATAATCGTGTTAACTGCAATTATTGAGAAATTAACTGTAAGGTTTTTGGTTCGCTGCTTGGCAATCTTGCTTTGGTGCTGCTTTTCCTCCTCTCCGAATTATCTATCTTGCTGCATTTTTCAGCCACCTGGGATATTTCGTTGATCATTTTTTTTTCAAGGAAGTAATAGCCCATGGCATATGTTCTGAGCCCTTCCATGCAAGACTTCCAAACGTAAGAATGGCCCATTGGCTACGTAGGCGATTCTTTGTTCCTAGTCTCATTCCTCCAAAAGCCTTTCCATTTTGACACATTTTACCCTAGAATTTGCTAAGAAGTTTGGCCTAATGCAAATTTTGTCCTCCCCGCCCCCACCCCGCTTTTTTTTGGAAGGAATTCGGGGTATGTTTTTACCCCAGAGGACTAAATCGTTATAGGGTTTTTAAAAATGTACCCTTGAAATTCAAATATTTTACCCACCTGTGTGTCAAAGAACGCTTATAGGGTCAGCAAACCTTTTCGCAAGGGGCCATGCAGCCTTACAGGTCACAGGTTGGTCTCAACTCTGCCATTCTGCTGTGGGAGCCCGAACGTCAGCCATAGAGGATACACAAACGAGCAAGTACGGTTGTGTTCAAATAAAACTTTATTTACAAAGCCAGTTGAACAGCCCACAGGGTGTAGTTTGCCTTTAGATTCAAAGGTGTAAGTCTTTCTTCAGCTCCGAGGAATTTTCCATCAAATGTATAATGAGTTTTTTCTTCCTCGCTTGTCGGCATGTCAAATATCTTGTATGTGAATATTTGAGCCCCAGCATCTAGTTTCTTCACCACCCCTCTCTCCTCATTACCTCCATTTGTTTTCTCCTTTTCATCGATTTCTGGGAGAGTTCCTGAGCTCATTTCTTAACCCACAGGTTCTGCTCTCTGCTCTATTAAATCTGCTTTTCGTTGCCTTAACGGCACTAGCAAATTTCCAGGATTATGTTTTGCACGGGGGAACGATCTTTCCGAATTTCGGGGGTTTCCATTAAAAGAAGCAAAATCTAATCTTGTGGGGAAATACTCAGATTAGAGATATTTTTTCTTTCTTGTTCCTTGGTATAGTTTTACATCACGGGGGAATATTTGATCACATGTGCTTTGATTTCTCGGAATTAGCCCCATGTTTTAAATCACAGAAACTTTGCATCTATCTGTTCGTTAAATGTTATTGTATACTCTTGCAGAGAGAGAAAACTGCTTACCCGCGATGAGAAATTGAGATCCTGTTAGATTCCGTATTTAAACACGTCACTCACAGAAGGGAAAAAGAACTTCTTTGTCCATTCTACAGTTTTATATTCTAGTCTGCGAGTTCAATTGACTGACAGGAGCAGGAAACGGACCCCTCTAGAAGGCGAAGGTGCAGCCCAGGGTTCATCAGTTCGCAGGTGTGGGCTTGGGACTCGGGTGTCTGAAGCCACCTGCAGGGCTGAGACCTTCTCTCTTCACCGCTTCACCCTTTCCCCCAGTCACACTCACCTCTGTCTTTCACGTCACAGCTCCGTTTGCTCTCACAGGACAGGGAGGTTGACTACTGCGTCAGGCGTTTATTATTCTGCTGGGACTATAATAACAGCCCTAACTCGGGGCACCGAGGCGACACCTATTCGCCATGCACACCACTCATGTCGTGTGAAGGCCGGGTGTCAGTGGTCCTGTGGGCTATTTCCTATTTTCCAGAGTCCTTGAATGTGCCCCTTGAATGTGGACTGCTCTGTGGGCCACCTTAATAAACAGCATGACTCCAAGTTTGAGGGGGTTTTGAGACTCTTGGGGAATCCCTTCCATTTCTGACTGGACCCTCCCCACCCACTGGGCGGCAGGCTTCCTCATTCTTTACTTCAACGACCTCCTTCTCCATCATATCTTTAAAAAAAAAATCATCCAAGATTCTAGTTCCATCACGGTCTATTCTCAGACATTGACAGATGATTTTCCTCCCTCCCTCCCTCCCTTCCTTCCCTTCCCTCCTTCCTTTCCTTCCTTCCTTCCTTCCTTCCTTCCTTCCTTCCTTCCCTCTTTCCTTCCTTCCCTCCCTTCTTTCCTTCCTTCCTTCCCTCCCTTCTTTCCTTCCTTCCTTCCTTCCCTCCCTTCCTTCCTTCCTTCCTTCCTTCACTCCCTTCTTTCCTTCCTTCCCCACTCCCTCCCTTCCTTCCTCCCTCCCTTCCTTGCCTCCTTCTTCCCTCCCTCCCTCCCTTCCTTCCCTTCCCTCCTCTCCTTCCTTCCTTCCTCCTTCCTTCCTTCCTTCCCTCTTTCCTTCCTTCCCTCCCTTCTTTCCTTCCTTCCTTCCCTCCCTTCCTTCCTTCCTTCTTTCCTTCACTCCCTTCTTTCCTTCCTTCCCCACTCCCTCCCTTCCTTCCTCCCTCCCTTCCTTCCTTCCTTCCTCCCTCCATCCCTTCCTTCCTCCCTCCCTTCCTTGCCTCCTTCTTCCCTCCCTCCATCCCTTCCTTCCCTTCTTCTTTCCTTCCCTCCTTCCCTTCCTTCCTTCCCTCTTTCCTCCCTCCCTCCTTCCCTTCCTTCCTTCCCTTCCTTCCTTCCCTTCTTCTTTCCTTTCCTCCCTTCCTCCCTTCCCCTTCCTTCCTTCCTTCCTTCCTTCCTTCCTTCCTTCCATCCAAAAATTTGGTCATAATGAGGTTTTCAGAGGAAGATGAGTTAAGATAAACCCAAAGTGCTACCTAGAAACGGACACCACAGTTTATTCCTGATTCCTTCCAACAACTTGAATTATCAACTTGGGAAATGTGTTCTTGCTTCTTACAGTAACTCAACTTTATTGAAAGGCGCCTGTAGTCCCACTTGTGTCGAACAGTTCTGTCTTCTCATCTGTCCTGTGATTTTTCTGTGTTTGCTTCTCTGTGTCACTAGGAGTTCTGCTGGAGACCGTATGGGCCCCTGTCTGAGTCGTTCGGGCCGGGATGATAGGAGAATGGGATGGAGTGAACATAATGGAGTTTCATTTTGCTGATTCAGAGATCTGGAAGCTGAAGGAAGAAGGAACTCAATACAGACAAGGTGAGGGAGTCAGAGCTGGAGGCAGCTGTAGCCGGAAGCTTCAGCTCTTTGCTCCAGAGTGCCTTTTTTGTGTGGGGATTTGCATCAGGGTCTTTCTTTTTAATTTTTTTAAATATTTATTTATTTTTGAGAGAGAGAAAGAGAGAGAGAGAGAACAGGGGAGGGGCAGAGAGAGAGGGAGACACAGAATCTGAAGCAGCCTTCAGGCTCCAAGCTGTCAGCACAGAGCCCGATGCTGGGCTGGAACCCATGAACCGTGAGATCACGACCTGAACCGAAGTCGGACACCGAAGCAACTGAGCCACCCAGGCGCCCCTGCATCAGGATCTTTCTATTGCATGCGACACAAAATCCAACTCAGACTGGGTTAAGCGAGGCACGGAAACCAAAGGGCCATTCTGGTTTCAAGCAAAGCTGGATTCAGAGCACAAACCATCTTCTTAAGAATCCAGCTTATTTCTATCACTTGCATTTGCCGTCTGCTAACTTACCTTCCTTCTCCAAGTTTCCATAGCAGCCTCTGGAACTTCTGAGCAGTAAAGTGGCTACCACAGCACTGCCCTGACATTTTTGCAGTTCAATTCCTGCTACATAGAGTTTGGTTCTTGCCATTGGTTCCCACTAAACTTTTTATTTTCATTTTTGTAATATATATATATATATATATATATATATATGTATATTTTTTAATGCCTATTTTTTTAGTGCATTAAGGTCACTTTTTAAAAACATTTTTTTAATATATGAAATTTATTGTCAAATTGGTCTCCATACAACACCCAGTGCTCATCCCCAAAGATGCCCTCTTCAATACCCATCCCCCACCCTCCCCTCCCTCCCACCCCCCATCAACCCTCAGTTTGTTCTCAGTTTTTAAGAGTTTCTTATGCTTTGGCTCTCTCCCACTCTAACCTCTTTTTTTTTTTTTTCTTCCCCTCCCCCATGGGTTTCTGCTAAGTTTCTCAGGATCCACATAATGCCTATTTACTTTGAGAAAGAAGGTATGAGCAGGGGAGGGGCAGAGAGAGAGAGAGAGAGGGAGACAGAGAATCCCAAGCAGGCTCTGCACTGTCAGCCCAGGGCCCAACATGCGGTTCATTCATGACCTGAGCTGAAGTCAGACGCTTAACCGACTGAGATACCCAGGTGCCCCAAACATTTTTTTAAGTTTATTTATTTATTTTGAGAGGGCGGAGAGGGGCAGAGAGAGAGAGAGAGAGAGAGACAGATTGAAGAGACAGAATCCAAAGCAGCCTCCACACTCAGCTCGGAACCCGATGCAGGGCTCGATCTCACGAACTGTGAGATCATGACCTGAGCCGAAGCCAAGAGTCAGATGCTTAACTGACTGAGCCACCCGGGCACGCCACCACCCCCCCCCTCAACTTTTTTTATAACAGCATTATTGAGACATAGTTCACACATCATACCATCCGTCCATTTGCAGTATAAGCTTTAATAGTTCCACGATATTCACAGAGTCGTGCAACCATCAACAGCCCGTTTTAGAACATTCTCCCATTTTCATCATCTCCAAAAGAAACGCCATACCACTCACTACCCCCAACCCCCAGACCTAGGCGACTACTTACCTACTTTCCGTCAACAGAAATTTGCTCATACTGGGCATTTCCTACAGATGGACTTATACAACGTGTGGTCCTTTCCACCTGGCTTCTTTCACGTCGCCGATGCTTCCACCCATGTTGTTGTAGCATGTTGTATCAGAACTTCATTCCTTGACAGGACCGAAGGACATCTCGTTGTATGGACGTACCACATTTTGTTGATCCGCTCCTCGGTTGCTGGACATTGGTTTGTTCCCACCTTTTGGCTATTAAAACGCTATTAAAATGCTCCGAACACTTGTGTCCCCAGTGTGGACATTTGGTTTCATTTCCCTTAGGTATATATTTAGGAGTGAAATTGCTGGGTTGTATGGTAACCCTATATTTAAGCTCCAGCGTCTCTGCCAGACTGTTTTCCAAAGCCGCTGTGCCATTTTCCAATCCCACCAGCAGTGCAGGAACGTTCCAATCTCTCCACGTCCTTGCCAGTCTTGGTTTTAGTATCTATCGTTCGGGTTATAGCCATCCCAGCGGTGGGAAGTGGCATTTCCTTGTGGACTCCCACAAACTTCTGAGGGCCATTCTGATTGGACCACCCTGGGTGGTGTGAACCTTCCCGAGCCAATCCCCGCCGCCGGGTCCGTTCGGTGCTAGATGGACCAGACCTAGGTCACGAACTCCACCCCAGAAACCCACGCAGACCAGGTGGGCTCAGAAAGGAGGAAGGATTGATTCCAAGTTTAAAATCAAAGGCAGTACCCGGATAAGAGGAGCCAGATGCTGGGACGAAGAACGAATGCCTAACGAAGTTCAGCAGCCAGGAGCTGGGGGGCGGCAATGCCCTGATTCAGGTCTGGCACGGAAGTCTGCTTTGGGGCTCAAGCCCAAGGAACCTCTGCTGTGGGCATTCCTCTTGCTGTGGGCATTTCCTCACAGCCCTGGCCAGCTCCAGATGTGCTAGCCCACTCTCATCTCCAGCTTTAACCCCCCCGCAGGGCTGTTGGTGAGATTCCGCAAGGACCTTTTGAAATTCCTATCCAGCAGACTCTTCCCTCTTGTTCTGGGGATCATAGGTCCAACTGGCCCGTCCTTCAATCTGGCCCATCGGCCCCATGCCTAACAGACGTTCTGCAGATCTTCTGGCCTATAATTATCACTCTTCTCTAATACCCAGTGCTGATACAAGTGTTTTCCTGTCCTTTTTACAAGTTTACTTGTTTATTTTGAGAGAGAGGGAGAGAGCATGCACGAGTGGGGAAGGCAGAGAGAGAGAGAGAGAGAGAGAGGGAGAGAGAATCCTAAGCAGGCTCCACACCATCAGCGAGGAGCCTGACTCAGCAGTCGAACTCACAAACCGTAAGATCATGACCTGAGCCTAAACCGGGAGTCGGATGCTTAACCGACTGAGCCACCCGGGTGCCCCATGTTTTCCTATTTTTGCATATGGTTGGTCCATTTCCTTGGGGACCTGGGAAGTAGGAGAGAGTTAGATGTGCACTTAAGACATTGTCTCTTGCACTAGGGAAGTGACTCCAGCTTATGCAGTTACTTGGAAACAGTTTATGACCCGAGCAGTCTATTTCAAGACTATGTTAGGAATGAGGCTACCTTAAAACAAAGCATATGGCATTGGACACCCCCCACGGTGTCAGTAATATAATAAAATTCAGCTACCATTTATTGAAGGTTTACTATGTGCCGGGCACGGTGTAATGAACGTTGCATGCATTATTTCATTTCATGGTTATCAAAGTCCCATTGGGCAGACAATATTATCTTCGTATCGCAAGTGAGGGAAGCAAGGCTCAGCGAGATTAAGCGACTTACCAAAAGTCACACAGGAAGTGGCAAGCGGTCACACACAGTGCCAGGATGAAGCGTCACCGTGATCCTCCCGTGACTTCACCTACCCACAGACCCTCACCAAACTCTGCAGAGCCTCCCTTGTAAATGTCTGACACACATGCCCTGCGTCCCCCCCCCCCGGTCCGGCCATCATCATCGCTGGCCTTGCCCGGCTGGAAAGGCATCCTCTTTGGTTCTCTGACCCCAGCCTTGTCCCTCCAATTCATCCTCTGCCTTTCGGCCAGCTTGTGCTTGCTACACTACAGCGCCGATCATGTCTGTCTCCTGATTCAGAAGGTGTCTAAGCAGGGAGCGCATAGCTCCTCTGTGCTGGCCTCCCACGGGCGTCTCTGGTGCTGTCTCTTTTGCTGCCCCTTCCCGCACCCCACCTGCTGCCGATGTGAGCCGTTTGCAGTTCCCTCGGCCCACGAAGCTTCCTCTTGGTTCTGTGCCTTTGTGTAACGTGTCTCTTTGTCCTCTTACCTCTGGCCCCCCACTCCTTACCATTCACCGGGCTCACTGGTCCGTCCTCCTCATTCTCCAGGGTTAAATCTACACTGTGGCCTGTAGAAGAGGCCACTCCCGAATCCCACCCCTACCTCCTCAGCCCTGGACCTTTATGCAGGGAGAACGGCCTGCTAGCCCAGAGTCGTACCAGCCTACCTGGCTGACCTTCTTATCAGACGTTCTCTAGATCACAGTAGAGAGACTACCACGGTCCTCTGGTCGACCTTAAGCCCTTTCCCCTTTTCCCAACAGAGACCAGGGCTTAACCCATTTTTACTGACCCAGCTCATGGTCTCTGAGCGACTTCAGCAACCCAGTACATAGGGAAGCTTGGATCGGTGACCTCAGTGTTTTCATCTGCGAGTTGGAGGAAAACACCCTTCCGCATAATCCGCAAGCCCCTTTTCCACTCTCCGTTTCACGATTCCATCCTATTATCTCATCTCCGCGTCTACCGCAGGGTAAAGCATGGCCTCATGTTTGCCATCCTGATTTCTCTGTCTCTGTCTCTCCACGCACCACCCCCAGGACATGACATTTGGTGACCTCCAAGGTGCAGCCTGTTCCTGGAAAGCTGTCCGGGTTCTAGGAATGGCTGTTATTCCCACTTTACCTGAGTCACGGGTCCTACGGTCTTGCAGGTGGAGGTCTGAGCAGTGGGTCCCCAGCATGCTGTGTGTCCTACTTGAAGAATAAAAGGCCAGGCTCCGGGATGGATAAGCAAACTCACACATTAGCTACCCAAAAAAGGATGGGGGGGGGGGGGTGGCGGAAAGAAAGAATGAAAAGATATTGATTATGTGGCATTAAAGTGCCTGGGGCCTTAACAGACATTCAAAATTGGATGCATTGCTCAAGATCAATAGTAGGTTTTATGCTTGTGACCTAAAAAGTACCAGCGCCATGTAATTTAAACACAGACAGCTATGAGTAGATCTCCTAACATCTGGCCCGCTTTCCTCAGGTACTTTTGACACACGCCCTCACTTCTCTGCAGCCATTTTCCTTTTTTTTTTTTTTTTTTTTTTTTTTTTTTTTGCCAGTGGATGACAGTGGACAAATTCAAGGATATTTGAGAATGTGGCATCAACCATTTCTGGTGTCATTACCTTAAATGATAACCTCACAGAGCAGCGTTGAACCCTGGGCGGGGGGCGGGGGGTGGGGGGGTGGGGCAGCTGCTACAAAGAGGCAGATGGGGTCGGGTTTCGAGGTTGAACCAGGGGGATGAATCACATGGTTTCTAAGGGGCCATTACTGCCCAAGGATTTCTACATACACACACACACACACACACACACACACTTCTCACTCGCATCGGAAAACAAAGAAGCAGAAGAGTGTCACCACTATGGCTCCGGGTCCTGAGAGCCTCAAGTTCAATCTTGGCCAGTTACCAGCTGTGACTTGGAACCTGTTACCTAACTTGCCTGTGCCTCAGTTTCCACACATGTAAAATGGGGATACTGCTACTAATAATGGTCATGATAATAATATCTACGGTTTAAGGTTCTTGGGAAGATTGGAAGGGTGAATATAGGTAAAGTTGAGCACACAGCAAACACTCAATAAATGGTGGGTCACATTAGCAGCTAGTAGACAAGACACCTTGCAGAGAACGTGGCTGTCTCAGGTCGCCAAGACACATGTTTATAAATTGATTTCCGCAGAGATTCTAGTTCAGTTTGGCGAAGGAGGGCCGGAATCCCCCCGAACGTTCCAGGCGCATGCATACACGGCCACGCTTGGCACCAGCCTCCCAGGTGGTGGATTCTCACCTGTTACTCCATATCGGGCGGTGCCCCCCGGGGTCCCGACCACAGCACCCTGAGTGGGTGAGTCTGCAGCTTTTCTCGGCGCCCTGGCTCCCACAAGCCCCTGCCCCCTAGCCACGGACGATCCCCGGCCCTTCTATACCTTCTTTGTTTACAGGCGCATGTGCATTGGTGGGGCAGAGTTTTACAAAGTTCTTTCCCTTAATTTTGGGGCAGGGTAAGACGGCTAATCTGTTTTGACATGCTATCTAAACGGCCCTCAGATCAGTATACGGAAGAAGTCATCCAGAAGTCATGTCTTTTATACACATGTACTGGTGTGTACAAGAGAAAGACTTATATTGGCTGCGAGGGGCTGAATAAGAATGGCCGTTATTATGGCGAATTCAGGGTCCCCACATTCACTCCACATATCAAATCCTCTTTCAATGAGACCAGTTCCATCAGCTGTCAGATGCTATTAAATATATCCCTCAGACCTACTGACCAGCTGACAGAAGAGAAACTCAAAACCCTACACCCACCATTAGCATCATAAAATGTGAAATCAGCTGGAAGGAATGATAACAGAGTTGAAAACAGAAGAGATGAAAATCTGTAATGCCCTTGTGTGCTTCTAAATAGAAACCCCACGAGTTACAAACACACCCATAAAATACCGAGGTAAACACACACACACACACACACACACACACACACACACAAAAGAAAAACAAAACAAAGGTCGTCCTGTTGTCTGCTTCCTAACATATAATGGTTCTTCTACCTTTTGTTAATGCGAGATTTGCATACGTGTTTCATGAGGTTAATACAATGCATAAACCAAAACATTTATTTGGCAGCATCCGTGATATTTCCCCAGATAATGCAGTGTTTCTTCCAAGTCAATAAAACACAACCTGTCATGAGGTTGGGTCGTTAAAATACTGTGCAAGGGCTGCGACCATATTTTACACATTTGCAAATGCCCCGGTCTTCCCAGTGAGTTTCTTAATCAGGCAAGAGCGGGTGATGGCTGGGACCCAAGGAGAAGGTGTAGAGGTTCCCCTTGGAGGCAGAGCATTGAGCCAATTCAGGAATTGGGCTCTGTAAAGGCAAGAAAAAAATTTCTGTGTGTTGACTAGATCTGCTTCACCATTTC
Organism: Panthera leo; assembly: GCF_018350215.1. Taxonomy (NCBI): domain Eukaryota; kingdom Metazoa; phylum Chordata; class Mammalia; order Carnivora; family Felidae; genus Panthera; species Panthera leo. The sequence goes on along the minus strand of NC_056693.1, from coordinate 28,765,363 downwards.
TTCAGTCTAACTTTTGAAGTGTGTGTGTGTGTGTGTGTGCACCGAAATATTCACTTAATCCTCCAGGGGGAAAAAATTAGATCTGTACTTGAAATCTTCTAAGAATCCAAGAGTGGGTCAAAATGCCCAATGGCTTTGTGCAGCTACGATCCTATCATGAGATTGGTTCCATATGGGGCTCTTTAAAGCAAAAAAAAAAAAAAAAAAAGTTATGAGACCAATAATTTTTAATGAAACTTGGCTTAGCTCACAAGCAGGTCTAGCAGATGAAACAGCAGTCCAGGCTGGAAACATGGCTTTTCTTCTTCCTGGCGGGGATGAAAGAAAGCATCGTTTCAATTAAAGAAGACCCTAATGGAGATGTGTTTTGTATTATCAATTTTAAGCAAGTAGGGATTTGGGCATTGTCTATTTCACCACATGTCTCTAAGCGAGTCCTTGCCTGCTCCAACGGAAGTGTTGGGCCATTTTGAAAGTGGAACCCTTCACGCTCCTGAAGGTTGAGTTTTTGAATTTGACCGCCGAAGTTTGATGGCATGTTGAATTTTTTGGTGGAAACTTTTGAATTTTGATGGAAAGTTTTGGTAGAATGCTTGCGTTAGTCAGCCTGGGCAGATCTAACAAAATAACCTACACTTGGTGGCTTCAACAGCAGGAATTTATTTCTCATTGCTCTGGAGACTAGGGAGTCCAAGGTCAACCCAAAGGCCCCATTTCCAAATACATTCTCCTTAGGAGTTAGGGTCGCAAAGTATGAATTGGGGGTGGGGGGGGACATAATTCGATCCATAACAATGCTGTTTGACAGCTCCTGTCTTCCTAAAACTTGGGAAGAATTTTGTGTGCAGAAGATCTTCACAAACTGAGAATGGTATTCTTTGATGCTCTCTCTCTGCCTCTCTCTCCCTCTCTTCACTGCACGTATATACCACCTTAGCGTATGGTTTCCGAACCTCGGCACTACTGACATTTTGGACCGGGTCATTTTTGTTGTAGGAGGGCTTCGCTGAACATTGTAGGCTATTAAGCAGCATCCCCGGCCTCTACCCACTATGCGGTTAGCATCCCTCTCCCGCCTGTGACAGCCAAAAATGTCTCCAGACATCATCAAGCGTTCCTGGGAGGGAAAAATCACCCTCGGTTGAGAATCACGAATTTCCGCGTTCTCTGATCTTTGAACAAATGGTATCTGTTTACCGCCATAGGTGGGTGTCTTCTGTAGGCTTAGTGGCTTAAGAACAAAGGTGACTTTTTACGATCTAAGTGTCATCTAATTCAGCTCATGTCTAGTGGTCTGGTTCCATCTGTGTTGGGGAATCCCACGTGTCAGAACACAGAGAAAGAACGCTTGGATGTAGAGTAGGGGCGCCTGCTGCCTGCACAACCATAGGAAGACAGGAGCCACAGAAAGACCTTCTCATCCATCCTCCTGCCTCCAGATGGGACAAATAGGCCCAAGGAGAATCTGGCTTGCTGTCCCAAGTGCCAAGGTCGGGGAGGAGGACCTTCCTGCTAACTTCCCCTTGCCTCCCACATCACTCTGCTTTATATTCGCCGGTGCTCTTACTGCTAATTGAAATGATCTTGTTTATTTATATGTTGACGTTAGTCTTTATTTTCAGGGGACTGTCTTCCCAACGACAATGCAAACCCTACGAGAGCAAAGACTTTGCCGTAAGTGGTAGCGTACTGATTTAGCCAAACCTCGGGGTCTTGGGATCAGACCGCTGGGGCCGAAACCCAAAGTCTGCGGCTTCTCAGTTTGGCTGACGTGGACCAATCATTTAGCTTCACCAAGACTCAGATTCCTTCTCTGTGTTTCTTTATAAATAAATTAAATAAGACGGGTTCCTCTCAACCAGGACTAAATGGAGTAATGCTTACGGTATAATATGTGCTCAACAATTAGAAGCTATCACTTTCACCACTGTAATTATACTACTCAAAGTAGTTCTTGGCCCAGGAAGAAACACAGTCAATATTAGTCAAACGAATGAATGAGCGAATGAATGAATGAACAAATTCTCTTGTGTTTGCCTCTGGTTTTCCATTCTTCCTGTTGCAGTTGATAATTTGCTGTCTACCCAATCCTCATTTCTAGTCTCGCTATAACTGGGAAGCAAAGGTGTAATCAAACGTTTGCTTCTAAGCAAGGAATGAGAGCAATCATATACCGACAGAAAGGCCCAGACTTGGGAACGATATTAACCCTCATTAATTTTTCATGATAGCATCTCAAATTCTCTACAAGGGCTCCATTGTTCTGTGAAGCTCAACTTTAGGCTGACCCCGACACTTTTTCCTTCCTTGTGGATTTGTGGGGATCTGTCCATGCCCCACACCAGGCACGAGCTGGACGGGGATGATGGCAAGTAGCCTGCTTGGCATAGGGAAGAGGTACGGTTCTGGAAGGGAGAGGCAAGGCTGCCGTGTGCGTGGCATCCACTCAGCCTCCTCCCGCATCCAAATGGTAAAATCACCATTTGTAAGAAATGTGCTCAATCGGAGAAGAAAAAGAGACGTAATTATGTCGTTTATAATGAATTCTGAAGAAACAAAGAATTTAAGGAGAAAACTCTAGAGACGACCAGGGAGCCAAAGCCTCTCGGATCATCTGAGCTGCCCTGGAGAAGACGCATAGCTGATCAAACATTTGTGTTGATCACAGGGGGCCCTCCTAGCCCTTGAGAATGTTCACAAGGAAGCAGGAAAACTCAGGAGCCCCAGCAAACACAGCCCGACTTTTATTAAATAAATTACACGCTCCTCTCAGCTTCCACCAGCATCAATAATATCAACTTTTGGACAAACGGTTCCCTCTGGGGAACGGGTTCTGAGATTCGCTCCTAATCTTCTTTCTTTGAAGTGTCCAAGGGCTTAAAGGCATGCGTCAATATCTGGGGCCTCTGGCCTTTGTGGGAAGGGGGGTGAAAGGGTCCTGTTGTGGAAGGGAGTGAGACCACCAGCATCCACACCCCCCCTCAGGCTGACTGTTTCCATTCAGTCAGTTTCCAGGGTTCTCCAGATCACCACCCACCCACACGGGGGTAAGAATCCCCAAGGGTCCCACGTCTCCTAAGGAAAGGGTTCCCGCGCACCTCTAGTTCTGTCACGACAGCCCTCGCGGGTCTTGGCTTGCGAGAATAATTACAAAACGAAACAAAAACGGAACAAGCCTGGGAGAGTGAGCATAAACCTTAAGCTGAAATTTCTAAATATTTCTAGAAGATCAATGATAGTATCTGTTAAATCATAAGATGTGGACTACCATTAACTGACCCCTTTAAAAATTAACACAAGATGGGCACCTGGGTGGCTCTGTCGGTTGAGCAGCCGACTTCAGCTCAGGTCATGACCTCATAGTCCGTGAGTTCGAGCCCCGCGTTGGGCTCTGTGCTGACAGTTCAGAGCCTGGAGCCTACTTCGGATTCTGGGTCTCCCTCTCTCTCTGCTCTGCCCCTCCCCTGCTCATGCTCTGTCTCTCTCCATCTCAAAAATAAATAAAAACATTAAACAAATTGTAAAAATTAACACAAGAAACAGATTCATTCATACCTTTCTAGATACCCTGGGCCCGCATTTCCCGAGCGCGTAGATAGCCAGAATTCGGCACTGATGTCTTATGTCACGGGCCGTGACCAACCACTTGCAGACTCCTTCATGTGTGTTCTTCACACCTGCCCCGTGACATAGGGACTATTATTCTCATTTTATTAGACCCAGACCCTATGTTTTTAACCTATGAACTACTAAGTTTTTGTGGTCGAATAAGTTTGTAAAAACTCAGAGTTAACCAAGATTAACGGGTTCTGCGACTATCAGAATTCTCAGCCTTTTCACGTATGGAGATCCATTAGAAATATCCAAGAGGGAGACTGGAATATATAGACTTTCCTCAGCATATTTTACCATGGAATGGTTATTCACCCCGGTGCATTTCTAAAGATTATTGTTCTCCAGGAACACGAAGACTATACTTCTAAGGAGACACAGGGCCATTACTTTGGGCATTAGACCCAGTGCCGCAACGTTGATTGTTGAGTGACTTTTTCTTGTTTTGTTTTGTTTTTTTTAATTTTTTTAACGTTTATTTATTTTTGAGACAGAGAGAGACAGAGCATGAATGGGGGAGGGTCAGAGAGAGGGAGACACAGAATCTGAAACAGGCTCCAGGCTCTGAGCTGTCAGCACAGAGCCCGATGCGGGGCTTGAACTCACAGACCACAAGATCATGACCTGAGCCGAAGTCGGCGGCTTAACCGACTGAGCCACCCAGGCGCCCCTTTTCTTGTTTTTAATAAATGATACATGATACTCCTACAAACCACTTACAAAATTGCAAATATTACAATTGAAAACTTGGAATACAGCCAGGCTCATGGCATGCTGGAAACCAAAAGTCATGGGAATATTATGGCAGAACTTTTCACTGCTTTTGGGAGCTGTCATCCCCTTCTTCATTTCACCCTCTAAGCAAATTTCTAACCTATAAGGTCTCCTCCCATGCTTGGAAGAGGTTGTGCGGGCAGAAACCCTACACTCCCACCCTAGAGCTGGGGTTAGCAAATTACAGCCTATAAGCTTAATCTGGCTGGCCACTTGTTTTTATAAATAAAGTTTTATTGGAACACAGCCATGCTCATCCATTTACATTATCTTTGGCTGTGTTCATGCTACAACAGAGTTGAGTAGCTGTGACAGAGGTTTTATGGCCCCCAAACCTAAAATATTTACTATTCAACCCTCTACAGGAAACGTTTGCTGCCTCTTCCCTAGAGCTACCTATTGACAATGGTTATAGAGCTGGGTTGCAATGCACAACTTCTCCAGTAGAGGCCACTGTCTAAAATACCATGTGTTTCATTTGAGGGAAGCTACCACCATGATTTACCCACTCTTTGAGTTCAGAAATCCTATGTGATGTAAGTTTTCTCCAGTGAGGGAGAGACACCAGGGAAAGGGAGAAGACACCAGCATTTACTGAGCTGTGGTTAAGTATCTAGGAAGGTGCATATGTTGTCTACTTGCAACAATCTTGATTAAAAAGCTTTGACCCCGTTTTTCAGGGGAAGAAAACAGAATCAAAGAGGTAAAGTCATTTGACCAGGGTTACGCAGTAAAGGATTTGCATCTCACACTCTCTACCTCAAGGGTGGACCCTGATTCTAAAGGACTGGTTAAGAATGCAGGCTTTGGGATTACCCAGTCTAGATTCAAATGCCAGCTCTGCCAGATTAGGGATTACCCAGTCTAGATTCAAATGCCAGACTAGCTTTGTGACTTGGGCAAGTGACTTAATTCTGTGCCTCAATTTCCTCACTTGTGAAGTCGGAAGGAAAATAGTACTTTCCCCTTTAGGTTGTCAGGAGAACACAACGAGTTAATACATGGAAAATTCTCAGCATGATGCCTGGCACAGTAAGGTCTCTGCACAAATGTTAGTTGTTACTGCTTAACGGGGAGGGACAGTAAAGGTAGAGGGATAACATCTACGTTTCTGGATCTAACAAGTTGGGCTGGTGTCTTTATCTTTTCACATATATAATGAGCCCCTTGAGGGCAGGTTGTATTTTCCTGTGTCTTCTATAAGAGTGCCTTGGCCAAAATATTCCATCAAAACGTACTGTTGAGTTGAAGGCAGAAATGGGGGAAGAAACTTGCCAGTAAAGTGAAATATTGAGCTCTTTAGTTGTTGAAAGAACGAGACAATGTGGGGAGCCTGGTCAACACAGATGACTGATTTTACTTCAGCTTCAGAGGATTGGGTCTTGTCTGATATTTCAGTTATCTACCATCCCAAGCCTTAGGACAATAATCATTTATTATCTCTCTGTGGTTGGTTGGGTCCTTTGGGCTGTTCTGTTCCGGGTGTTGTTGACTGGAGCGGGACTCTGTTCCCCTGGAGCAACCAAGATGGCCGCCTCACACGGTGGGCAGTTGGTGCTGGCTGTGGCTGGGCGTCCACTCGGGGCTGTTGACCAGAGCAGGCTGGTTCACCTCCATGCGGCCTCCACATTTGCCTCGGGATTCTCACAGTGTGGTCACTGGGCTCTGTCCTCTCAGGGTCTACACTTGGAAGTCCTGGAAGGGCACTCCCTCGGTATCCCCTGGTCACAGGGGCAGAGGAAAGAGACTGTCTCTCAATAGAAGAAATGGCAAAGACTTTGTGGCCATTTTTAATCCACCATACCTGAACTCCCCGGACCCCTGCCTCACCTCACCATACTGCTGGCCAGCTGCAGCCAGGATCTTTCTCCCCTGATGGGACGTTCCCATTATTCTGTCTTCGAGGTTACCCGGGCTGCAACTCTCAGAGAGCATCTCAGTGTTTGACAAATGCAGCCGGTTCAGTGAGGCCGGGAGCAAGGGTGTCCCACTGCCCGCCCTTGACCTTAAGCTTCCTAAAGTAATGTCAAGCTTTGTCTCATGTCTGCTCCTTCAGGTCTTCCTCCTCTATACCCAAATAATTTCCACTCGTCCACATTTCAGCTTAAGAGACACCTCCTCCAGGAAGTATTCCCTGCTTTATACCCACCCCACCAGCTAAGTGCTCCCGCAAAATTGTGATTTAATCTCCCCTCACCAACCCTGTCTCACCACCCAATTGTTTCATTTCTCCGCCTAAGTTAGCATTCACTGCTCACTTTTTGCTCATCCCCATTTGACAGAAGGTTTCATGGGAGGCGGGTAGAGACTGCCTCCGTCTCCATCATATCTTCAGTGCCTCAGGCGGCGCTTGGCCAACCAACTGATACTCAATGAATGAAAAATTCCCTCTGATCGTTTCCTACCCTCCTGCTCTCGGAACCTGGACCATCAGAAATGCTAAAGGTTGGGGCTTGGCAGAAGTCAGGCCAAGAGGATGCCAGTGGGGATGGTCTGAGGGCCAGGGGGAGGGGAGCGGAGAGAGAAATTAAGAACAAGACGGCAGGCCAAGTGGACAGCCTCACTGAGCCAAGAACCCTGGTATCATCCACTCACACTGAGGCACACGCAGCTGTCCCCATGGCTTCCCGAGCTCTAGCAAAGACTTAAACCCCCATAAATGTTTTATTCACATCCAGACACACCTTACACCCTGGCATCGCTCAGAAACTCTGACTGCGAAGGAGAGGGGGGCCCACTGAGAAGGCCATGTCTTCGGGCTCCCCCCTGAAAGTGTTCTTCCAAAGCAAACACATATGAGTTTGTAAAGGCAGGTTCATAAAAAAAAAAAAAAAAAATCAGAGGGAAAGTTGTGAATCTAATAACACCCCGATCCCTAGACCTCTCCAGAGGCATCTGGGGCCTGACATCCCAGTCAGGTCTGGCTTCCCACCCAGACCGTGACTGGCCTGTAAGCTAAGAGGCCTGGGGAGGCTGCCATGGCCCCACCACTGGAAATGTCACCTTGGCTGGCCTGTAACTCCAGGGCGGTGAAGGTGGGCGTTTATTCATAACACCCAGCATCTGACTGAAGAGGGCCTCCAACCCCTGCCCCACATTCCCAGCCATACACACTGTTTCCTCCTACAGGACAGGTTTCAGAGCAGCCCCCCTGAAGTCCTTCTCTCTAGATTTTAAGCTAAATCGCCGCTTCTCTTTGTATCTCATTTTTTCCCTACTTCTTCCTCCCTAAAAGCAACATTCCACATCCCCATCTCAGAACATCAGCCCCTTCTCCCCTCTATACACAATACACTTGTGTGTTTCTTCACCCTTGCTTTGAGAGCCAGGGAGAAAGACGATCGGAACTTTGGGGACCGAAAGAGCAAAGCTGCTGTCTTCCTGAGCTCCCCAGGCGTAGCACCCACACACCAACATTTGTCACACGCAAATGAACGCGCTATTCCCAACATGATAAATTTCACATCAGTCCTGCTGACTTGGGCTTACTAATTGCCTGATAGCGTTTTCTTTGTTAAGCTTCACTGTGATCATCACACTTTTTGTTGAACCGACAGTAGAAATATTCCGCAGCTGACGACCCAAATGCAGCCCGATGCACGACTTCCCTAATCTTTCATGGTGGGGGTATGCACAGGTGGCATCGTGTGGGCCCCCAGCGATCCTTGAGATTGATCTCTGGAGAGGGCTACCCAGCCCTGCCATGATGCACAACTCCAAGGAGATGCCATGCTTTTGTGCCCGATGCCCCCTGGAAATGAGCAGGACATAACCCATGCCCTGTACATGGTGGCCCTGGGGCAACCCCTTTCTGAATGTGGGGGCAAGATGCAGGGGACCCAGTGAGCAACAGGAGGGCATACCCACGCTCACACCCCCATTCTAGGTTGTGCTTTCGAGATGCTGCACGGTCTGCTTCCCCATCTGAGCCCTTCGATGGAGGCATCACTGGTTTTAGCTGACCAAGAGGAGCTGTCAAATGATACTCAGAGAACGAAGGGCAGCCTGGGTTTGATGTGTGTAAGGGGAGACCCTCTGAAGATGGGGGTGCCTTCCGTGGAGGGGTGGGGACAGGACGAACCACAGGGAGGTCTCCTCACCCCAATTTGCATGCTCCCTCCTAGCAAGAGATGGAACACTCTTATCAGCTAAAGAATTCAGCCACCGGTCGGGGTTGCATACCACACGGTGGCTTGGCCTGGCTCGGCTGTCTAGTTAAGAACAGGCTTGCCTTTGTTCCTGTGTGACTGGGGGCGCTGCTTGGGGACGGAGGATCCTGGGTGGGTGCAATTATGGGATTTTTTTAAGGTATAGAAATTGTATCTCTCATCTTGGGCCTTGGGAAAATAAACTGAAGAAGGGAGTGTGATATTAAAAAGGGCAGGTGGAGTCATTTTCACTGCTGGCGATTCCTCTTCCCAAAAGTGACCCTATGAGCTCATGTGCCTTCCTGTTGTCACAGGAGCCACCGATGACATCAAAACACTGCATTTAACTTTCCAAACTCTGTTCACTTTATCCTAATATCTTACTCTCTAAGGACTCAGAATCCTAAAGTCTTGGTGTTTGAAAAATTCTTATAGGTCACCCACCCATCCATCCATCTGTCCACCCACTGTCCATCCTTTCATCTACCTACCCACTCACTCATCCATCCATCCATCCATCCATCCATCCATCCATCCATCTATGCAACCATCTATCTATCCATCCATCTATCCATCCATCCATCCATCCATCCATCCATCTATCCATCCATCCATCCAACCATCTATCCATCCATCCATCCATCTATCTATCCATCTATCCATCCATCCACCCATCCATCCATCCAACCATCTGTCCATCCATCCATCATTCCATCTATCTATCTATCTATCCATCCATCCATCCAACCATCTATCCATCCATCTATCCATCCATCCACCCATCCATCCATCTATCCATCCATCCATCCATCCATCCATCCATCCATCCATCCAACCATCTATCCATCCATCCATCCATCCATCCATCCATCCATCCATTCATCCAACCATCTAGCCAGCCAACCAGCCATCTATCCACCCACTCATCCATTCACTCACCTACACATCCATCCATGAAGCATTTCTTGAGCACTTACCATGTGCCCCCCAGTGGTGAACAAGGGAGACTAAGTGTCTGCTGTCATGGAACTGCCTTGCTTTGGGAGGAAGATGGATAGTAAACAAGGAAGCAAACAAATAAACAACATCGTACAAGATTGTGGTAATTGCCCCAAAAGAGAAAACCCGGGAGACATGAAAGAATAAATGTGGAGGCCTGGGATGGTCAGAAGGGGCCTCTCTAAGAAGGTAACTCTTAAACAGCAAACGGATTGCCAAGAAGGAGAAAGCCAGATGAAAAATTGGGAGAAGGGTGTTCCAGGCAGAGACAACAGCAAGCTTTAAGTGGAGGCTCTGAAGGGGGCACATGCTTGGCCCCTCTGAGGGGCAGAAAGGGGGCCCGTGCAGCTGGAGCACAGCGACGTTTGTGTAAACTACTTGGTCAAATGAAATATTGCACGGAGCCCAATGTAAAATAAGCCAAACAAAAGGATTCAGATAGAGTCACGTGAAAACCACTGATAGGATTCGGCAGCCACGCCGATCTCTCCTGTAACATCCAGCATTTATTGGAATGCTTTGGGGACCCTAAATCACTGCCTCCAAGCTCAGCCGAGTTCACTTCCGGACTGTAGATGTCTCGAGGGGGGTGGGTGTTGAGCCAGGCAGGGCTTTCTTTGGGGGACGCATCTTCCCGCACAAAAAAGGCCGCATGTGGACTGAAGGGTTGATGCTCTGTCGGCCAAATCACGCTGTGGCTTCCCCTCCCGGCCGCCGCAGGCTTATCCCAGCTGGTTCTTGCCGAGCAGCGTACAGGACATATTTCAGCCCAGGAGACTTTGAAGTATGTGTTCTCTTAAGGCTTAACAATGTCAAGCTTCATAACCCAAGAACTGGCTTGCTAGCTTCCTATTTTAAATTGCTCATAATTTGAAACATGCAAACATTTCCACTTTATCAAGCAGGGCTACTAAACATATTATTGCTGGAACCTGCATGTTTTATGGTCTCCATACAGCCAGGGAGCTGAGTTTTATTAAAATAGACTGTTAAGAGGCTCAACTCATTATGGAATCTTCCAGGCCCCAGAATAAAAGAGTTTTGTTTACTAAGGGTAGGAAAAAAAGGGCTGGGAAGAGAGTGGGAATGACTGTGTGTGTGTGTGTGTGTGTGTGTGTGTGGTGAAGGCAGAGGTGGGAAAAAGGCAGAGACCACCAACAGTCTTGGCTCTGCCCGTCGGTGTCCCTCCTGCTCCACCTCTGTGTCATTAGCCTGTCGGAGGCCCAGCATGTTCGTGGGCCTCTGAATCCGTTAGGTAGGGCAGAGTTGGGTCTGGCCGCAAAACACCTGAATTTAGCAAAGAAGGGCGATGCTTCCCTTGGGGCCGCGGTGGGGGGGTGGGGGGGGAAGGCTCAGGGCCTCCACGGAGGGCAAGCATGCCTAGGATGTTAAAATGAGATCTCCCAAACAAACGTACACTGCGCACAGAGGTTTTGGAGTGGAACTGACGTTGGGAGCCCAGGCCTGGCTGCCTCTGTCCTTCCGGTGCGTGTGCTCCGGGGCTGGGGGCAGCAGTAAATGATGGTAAGGGTGAGACCGGGTAATACAGTCATTCCTACGGATCCGGGAGGCCGTCTTCGCTCACCGGAGCAGAGACGGCGTTCTGCCAGTTCCCACGCTGGCCTTGGCACTACCTGGGGTGGCAGAGAGGGACCCGCCCGCCCTCCCGCCCCAGCCGAGTCCTCGGGTAACCTCTAGCCCCACTGGCAGCAATCGCGTGAGGCACCTCAGGTGAGACCAGGAGAGGGACTGCCCAGCTGACCCCGGTCAGCCCACCGAGACATGCCAGACATTACGTGGTTGTTGCCGCTTGGAGACGCTAAGGTTTGCGTTGGATGGGTACTTAGCAGTAAATAGCTGACACCCCACTCTTCACTCCCTTCCTCCTTCCGGGGGCGGGGGGGGGGAGGGTCTGGGAAAAGAAGCAGCTCTCCAAGGGCAGCCCTCTTTTATTGAACATCTAACGAGCGGGGCACCACTTCTGAGTGTTTTAGAGGGTTTTAAATGACACGCGAGGTGCGTTCAATTATTGCCCCCACTTTGAAGATGCGGAGACTGAGGCTCGGAGTCTGACGCCGCAGTCCCACCCCGCACTCACGGCACAGCCCGCCTCCCACCCCGCGCCCTGTGCCGGGCGAGCCCTCAGTCACATCAGCTGCCCCCAAGTCCACTAGCACACCCCCCCCCCCCCCCGAGGCCACCCCGCATCACACACTAAGTTAGCACCTGGTTGTCAGGAGCTGTGCCGGATTCTAGGAAGGTCCCCAGAGCTTGGCACGGACCCCCGGCCCTCCCTCACGCAGAGGCGTTAGCTGTCCTTGTCCGCGGACTTGCCGACGCTCCCCTGTGATCCCTGCTCTGCTGTACCCGACGCAATGGCCGAGCCCTGCATAAGCACCCCGGGTTCACGAAATGGGTTCCTGACGGCATCACGCGCGCACGTACAAGGGGTGGGTGGGCCGTGGATGGAAGTATAAACAAACGCATCACATTCTGACGCCCACGTATTTTAAGAAGCCCGCGCGGAGGGCTTAAGAGATACTTACGAAGTATCTCCTTCAGTGGTTTTAATTTCAGAGGAAAGGTCATTCTCGCCGATCTGTGATTTTTTTATTTGGCCTGGGTACAGGCAAAGAGGGTTGGGGAGTAAGATCTGGCGATGGAGGAGGTCGGAAAGGTGTTAACAAGCTATAAATGACCTTCCCAGCCTATTCAGGCATAAGTAATGTCCCCAAATTGCCTACAGTCAAAACTGCCAATTCCAAGCTGATTGCGATGAATCAGGCTCCCCCTATACGCAATAATGTGATCAATTTCTCATTTCGCTGAATAAATAAGCTGGAAGATGGGGAACTGTCTCTGACCCACCGTTAACCTTCTGCCTCATTATTCATATCAGACCTATGACATGCATGTAAGAAATCCCTGGTTCAATTTTAGCTAATTATTTGTTAGGACTGAAGGCTCCGTGAAGTGTTACTGATGGTACAAGTGCCCAGGGACCTCCGGGCGGGGAAAATCAGACTAGGAAAGCCTTTGTCTAGAAGAAGGCAAGCCGGGAGCATCCGCCTTTCCCCCTGGCCATCAGCTTATGGTTGGCACGTTCATGCGCTTGTACATGTGTATTTGCCTCCGCGTGAGATGCCCTGGTAATTTATGACACCTTTGACTAGTGTTAACTCACATCTTTTTTTTTTTTTTTTTATCATACTCAGCGAAGATCGCCCTCACAAATCAATTCTTTTATTGGGAATAAATCCTGCCATCGGCTTTCCCCTCCCCCTGCCCCCCGCGGCATCACCCAGATCCGCGCATCGCAGGACCAGAGCTGTGGGAAACATTAAAATTTTGTTGTGTCATTGGCTGGCTGCCCCTGGAGAGATTTCTGGGACAGCTGCACAAGTAGGTTTGTGTGTACCCGTGAGGGAGGAAGACCTCCCGTGAGGGATCTGGCAGGTGCTGCCGGCAGAGACGGTGGGGGCTCGTTGGCCCGGTCCTGGTGGTTCCCCTGGAAGAGGGCATCACGGTGGCTCCCCTGGGAGGGGCCCACTGGCTCAGCCTGGAGGACCTGTGCCTGCCCCAGAGGGGGCCCCGGATGGAAGTCTCTGGGCCTGGCTGCCCTTGCCGGGAGTCCATCTGAAAAATCAGCGTGGGTGACTTCCAAGGAATCTCCCCGGGGCTAGAAAAAGCGCAAGGTGCTTTTGGTGCATTTGCGTTTCCTTAAGAGAACAGAGGCCTTCGCTGCCCACTAGCTGTCATGCTGCCTGCAGAAAGATCTGGATTTTATCCCAGTTCCCTTGAAAGCAAATGACAAGGTCCATTTTGCGTCTTAGGAAGATCGTTGGCTGCCTGTGGCTGACGGTTTGGAGGAGGGAGCTACTAAGTGGAACGAAGCAGGAAGAAACTGTGCCTCCCGGAGACCGGGTGGGATTAGCGCCATTGTACAGATGCAAAGACAGATTCAGAGACAAAGGGCCTTGCCAGCCATCAGTGATCATCAGGTGACTGGCCTCACCCGATCAATCGAATAGAGTCCCATCGTGGGCTCCCGTTTTGCTGTCTTCCACCACAGGAAACGTAGTTTCTGTGCGAGAGGTGGGTGCAGCCCCCAGCTTGATATCCAGTATGGAAAGCCCAAGGAAACAATCAAAGAGAATTCTGATAGTTATTTTTTTTTCTGCCTGACATCAGATATCCTGTGGTTGTCAGTTTATGATCTGCCAGATCCACTGGAATGTGAGCTCCCTGAGGGCAGGGACTCTGTCTCCTTCCCCCCGCCCCTCCCCTCCCCGGTATTTCCAGTGCTTTGCATAGGTCGGTGGTTAATCAGAACATGAAATGAATAAATCAGTGTTGAAGCCAGTGCTCCCGTAGAGGATTCTCAGAGGGGGTTCTCAGAGGTGCTGAGAGGGGTCAGTCACAGGAGGACAGGACGGGGCACTCGGCTGTCCCTGGTACTTCCCTCAGCAAGCTGACCCCCAGGACTGGGAACCCTCTCCCTCCCGGGACCCTCCTCATCCCGCAAGCCACGAAAGGGCCAGGTCCAGGGCAGCGCCCAGGAGAGATTGGTTTGTATGATGAATGACTCAGACACGAATGAGCAGTCGTTAAATGTCCCTTGGGGTCCCAGCCAGAAAGAACTGTGGGCCCCCCGGGGAGTAATAGTGCTGTCCTTTTCAGAGCTACCGTTTCTCTATGGCTCTTCGTGTGCCGGACACAGGCCAGTCATTTCATATTTCGTATCTCATTTAATCCTCACAAACCCCCGTTAATCAGTACTGTTACCGTCCCCTTTGGATGCAGGAGAACACTGAGGCCCAGAGAGGTTAATGACCACTTCGAGAGGGCGCAGCAAGGGCATAAGCAGTCAGGGTTACAATCCAGACCCCTTGCCTCCCCTGGGAGCGGCCAGTGGAACAAGAACTCAACCTGACCGGTCACATCTGTTACGTGTGCACAGTGGAGGAGGACCGTGGTGGACGCCTACCTGCAAAGAAGCGGGAGAAGGTGAAATTCTCGCCCCGGGATTCGTGCGTCCGATGCGGGAGGCATGGCCCAGCTCCCCTAACACTTTGGAAGATTGCACCTGGGAAAGAGGAAACGTCCCTGCCTCTGTGTTGGTGACTGCACAATGACAGCACGCTGTGTCTCAGGATAAAATCCAAAGACACAAATGAGCTTAGACTTCCTTCCTTCGTTTGTCCATTCATTAATTCAGCTATTTTATTAAGTTCCTGCTATGTGCCAGACACTGGTCTCAGGGCTGGGTTCTAGCAGGGCACCGAGAGGATAGGACCCCTGCCCTCCCAGAACGTACCATTTCACGGGAGAGGTGTTAACAATACAGGGTGATAAACTTGGTGCCCGGGGCAATCTGGGAGCTGAGAGAGCACAAAGCTGGGGTACCGAGGCTCCTCTGGAGATCCCCCCACCGCAGGACTGCAGAAAGAGCGGGAGGGGCCAGGGAAAGGCACTGGGGGAGGGGAGGAGAGAGCCACAGCCTTTGCTTTAAGAGATTCATACGCCCAAGAGGGGAGGCAGTGCAGGTGTGGGAAGTGAGTGTCTATTTTGAGGCCAGAACCAGAGCCTATGCTCAGACTTAAGAAGGAAATCTCGCCCGTGGCCACCCAGCCCGGGCAGGGAGTGGGGCCGAAACCCTGCTCACCAAAGCACCGCAAGCTGCAGGCTCAGGAGCTGTACCCGCCCGAACCGAGACCTTTTCCAAGTTCACAGCCGGTGGCCAGCAGTGACCGTCCTTCAGATTACTTCATAAATGTGCCCCCGATGGCCCTCTGCTCATTGGAAGTGGCTTGGGCTCTGGAGGGCCAAAACAAATGCTTTCCTCTCTGAGCTTGACGTCACCCCATGGTGGGGACAATTCACGGTCAGGTGGCTGCTCTTGGGAGCTGGCGGCCCAAGGACCACAGGCAACCTTGCATTCAGTGTGGGGTGGGAAACAGCTTCCTAAAACCTGGTTATGGGAAGAATTAGTCGCATCTCCCCGCCGCCTTTAAGGTCCTTTTCAGAAAGTCTCCTTAATAGGTGTTTCAGATTCAACATAAACTCCATTTTCATATGTCTCTTGCTTTTCCCATTTCATGGGATTCTTCCAAAAATCCCAATTCACTAATGGGCTGGTGTTGTTGCAGGTCAAGGTCCTGCCCCTGAGTGGTTGCGGCCAAGGCTGCATCCTCCCAGGGCTGAGCCCCGGCCTGGGTGGGAAACGAGCCATGATGGAGTTCATGTAAAGAAAAATGAAGGCCGCTCTCCGCACCACCCCCCCCCCCCCGCCCAATTCAGAGCCCCACCGTCTGCTCTGACCCTGAGCCAGGGATCGGTGACCAGTATCTCAGTGGCTGTTTTCCATGACAACTGGCATGCCTGAGCTCATTCATCAATTTCTATGCAACAAAACCAGTTTGTGGAAAACTTGCATGAGTTCCTGAATCCGGCCGGGGGTGAAGGGGGGACACGGTGAGATATAAGACAGACTTTTCCTGTGATGGTAGGAACATTTCCAGCTCCCCCCAGGCCTCCCTTCTGATCCCCAGCCACAGTGTCACTTTTTCCACGGCCTTATCAATTTCTGATAGGCCGGGATGAATCCAGCATTGGAGGGAAAAGGAGGCCCTGGGAAAAGCAAAGCCTGCCAGGTCCCTCCACTGCGCACATGTGCGGCCCCACATGGGCTCAGACCCGGCCTCAAAGCGTGACATCATCCAGCTCGGTCACATCTCCTCTTTCCCCTGTGCGTGTGGACTCTGGAATAGGGAGGAAGCCTAGCTGGACAGGAAGTCATCAGTGATATAGAAAGCCACGGATACTCTGACTAAACCCAGCTTTGGCCTCCAATACGGAAGAGGAAGATGGGACTTCCTGAGAGGGTCGATCAGTAGCCTTTGGGTGTAGTTGTTAGTTATTAGTTCCCTTCAGCAAGTAATTCTGGTTTTCTCCCTTCCTGGGCTCTAGTTGGGACTGTACTTCCTGGCCCACTCTATGGGTGAGTGGGTCCAAGTACCCAATGTTAGCCAATGAGTTGCTCGTGGAAATGACACGCATCACTGGTTGGCTAAACGCCAGTGGGTTACCTTTTTTTCTTTCTGATATTGTGATTGAAAGCGCTTGAGATAGTGGAAGCCCTGATTGTGTGAATGCCTGAGTGACTGACTACAGGATGAACAGGACCCTTCCGCCATGATGGATGTGTAGCTTGCACAAGCAACGAGAGGGTGCTGATTTTTGCTTCTGAGACTCGGTGCTCTTTGTTACTGCCGCATAACCTAGTCTATACTGACTGATGCAGTGGTATGGAATGATAAGAGCCAGATGGAGGCGAGGAAGCTCTGGCTCCAACAAGACTCCCAGGTTAGTGTTTGTCTCTTCTCAGCTCTTCTTAGTATTGTTGCTAATAACTTACGACCTTGAACCACGGATTAAATTTCTCTGAGTATTATTATTCTTATCTATAGGATAAGGCTAATGGTACTTGCCTCTCAACATTCTACAAGGACTCAACGTGATGATGCATATAGAGTGTCTAGCCTGTTGTCCGTGTTTTACTTTGGACCTACTTTACTCTGTCTACTTACCGTTTCATTGATTCTAACGTGCCCGTTTTATGCATTCAACATTTCTGACATTTACAATCAATGCCATCTTCCAATTCGTGGGCAGTGGTGTTTCATTCTTGGCAGATAAATAACACCGTGTCTCACTTTCGGATAGTGTCTGAGTTACTTAAATAAGGTGGTTGGCACTCTGCAAACAGTAGAAATTATTCTTCTCTTTCATGCTATCTCATTGAACTTTTTGGGATTTGGCCCATCTAGAAAATGAGAATCATAATCATAATCTCCAAGGAGCCGATGAAGTGGAAGTGCTTTCCCAGGATCAACTGCTTGGTAGCAGAGTGAGTCGTAACCCACTGGGGACACTGCCTCCAGGAGGGCTGCCTGATCACACCCTCTCCGGGCATGTGCGGTTGGCAGGTTTAGTTCTAGTGGGGATCCTGAGGACGCCGGTACTTCTGGAGTGGTGGGAGTTGGCACAGCCAGGGGGACGCAACTGGGCCCACCCAAGGCCCAGCTGGAAGAGGAGAACTAGGGTGCAGAATTATTCAGCCCGACACAGGTTGCAAAGCCATTTTCGTCTCTCAGGAGCCACGGGTCTTCCGATAGTCCATTTGCCCTTTTGGAATCTGAGATTTGTCTTTTGTAACAAGGGGCTATTAATAGGTTCCTTACAGGATTGTGGTAAGGACTTAATGGAAAAAATATATATATATATGTGGAGCATAGAGCGGAGCTGTCCAATTTTGTAGCCACTGGACACACGTGGTTATGAAGCACTCAAAATGTGGTCAGTCCAAATTGAGGTGTCCTGTAATGTACAATATGTACTGGATTTCAAAGATCGAGTATGAGCAAAAGGACATAAAACATCTGATTTTATCACGTTTACGTTGATATTGGAATGATAATATTGTTGACATGATAATATTTTGGATATACTAAGTAAGGTATATTATGAAAAGTAATTTCACCTGCTTCTTTTTACTGTTTCCCTTTTTTTTTTTTAATGATGTCTTTTTTTTTTTGAAAGTTTATTTATCTTTTTTTTAGTAATCTCTACACTCAACCTGGGGCTTGAACTCACGACCCCAAGATCAAGAGTCGCATACTCTTCCGCCTGAGCCAGCCAGGCCCCCCTTTCCTGTTTGTTCTGCGGCTACTAGAAAATTCAAGATTACATTTCTGGGTCAGATTTGCGACCATGATGTTGGTCTAGAATGATGCCTGGCCCGTAGTGCATGCTCAGTAAAAGTTGAACAGAAATAGGCAGGGTGCCGGCGGCTTATGGGAGAGCATTCCAGGGTTGTCCCGGGGAACAGCACTAAGAAGGAAGGGAAAGCATCTTAATGCAGGCAAAATTTGTCTTAGTGGCTTCAGTAGGAAACAGAGAATGCTTCCCGATTTGATTGTGGTGGAGATGAGGGGCAAGACATTTTCCGCTTTGTCTCCTGTCCCCACACTCCCTCCCCTAACCATGCTGGTGATTATGCTCCGTGGGTTTCACAGGGGATCTTTTCTGTGACCTTGTGTGTCCTCCGCACTAAAACACCTGCTCCCTGAGAGCAAGCCCCACGTCTCTCGTGGTCACTCTTTTATCCCTGGCATCCATGGCGTGGTGCCCGACTCAAACGAAATACTCAATAAACATTTTGTGCAAAGAATAAATTATTTCCCGTAGAGGAAATAATTATTACCCCCCAAGATTTTTCCCGAGTTGTTTTTTAAGTTTGTTTTTTTTTTAGTTTAGAGAGAGTGCACGGGGGCTGGGGAGGGACAGTGATGGGGGGAGAGAGAGAAGGAGAGAGAAAGATCTTAAGCAGGCTCCACACTCAGTGCAGAGCCCAATGTCGGGCTCAGTCCCACAACCATGAAATCATGACCTGAGCCAAAACCAAGAATTGGATGCTTAACCAACTGAGCCACTCAGGCACCCTACCCCCCAAATTTTAATATGTGAGTGGTGTTTTATACGAGCCAGAGGTTAGGGTTCCAGCCACATGTGCTCAGGAAGGAATATAACCTCTTAAGCCTGAATGTCTCCATCTGTCAAATGGGACTATTCCTACTTTCCTTCATACTTACTTTATATTTATATTTATTTATTTTATTGAAGTGTAATTAACACGCAATGCTCTATTAGTTTCAGGTGTAACACATGCTGATTCGACAACTCTGCACATTATATATACAACGCTCACCACGATAAGCGTGGTCACCATCTGTCACCAAACAACGTCATTATACTCTTATTGATAATATTTCCTATGTTGTACTTTCCATCTCTGTGACTTATTAATTTTATAACTGGAAGTTTGTACGTCTTAATCCCTTAAAAAAATTTTTTAATGTTTATTTATTTTTGAGATACAGAGACAGAGTGCAAGCAGGGGAGGGCCAGAGAGAGAGGGAGACACAGAATCCGAAGCAGGCTCCGGGCTCCGAGCCGTCAGCACAGAGCCCGACGTGGGGCTCAAACTCAAGAACTGCAAGACCATGCCCTGAGACGAAGTTGGACGTCCAACCAACTGAGCCCCCCAGACACCCCCCTCTCAATCCTTTTTATCTATTTCATTCATTCCCCACCCACCTTCCCTCTGGCAACCACCAGCCCGTACGTCGTATTTGGTAATCTGCACGTTGGTTCATTTGCTTTATTTTTAAGATTCTACATGGCATTGTCTTGCTCTGTCTGACTTATTTCACTTAGCATAATACCCTCTAGGTCCATCCATGCTGTTACAAATGGCACGATTTCATGCTTTTTTATGGCTGAAGAATATTCCATCATATACGTACATACCACATCCATTTGTGGATAGGCACTTGGGTTGCTTCCGTCTCTGGGCTATTGTAAATAATGCTGCACTGGACGTAGGGTGCCCGTATCTTTTTGAATTAGTGTTTTCGTTTTCTTTAGTAAACACCCAGTGGTGGAACGATGGGATTATTTGGTAAGTCATAAGCCTTTTCACAGCCACGCTATGGAAGTGATTTTGCTCATGCACATTTACCGAGCTCTTTCTCTGGAAAGAGTACTGCCCGTTTGTGGATCTGAGCCGACAGCCTCCTTCTGCAACCATAACGTACACGGAGTTGGGCACACTCTGTGTTTGACACTCTGAGCTGTGCACTCCTATGCCACACGCACACCAGGTACACAGCTTAGGGAGAGAAGATGGGCATTTCTACTTGTCCTTTGATGTCCTTTGACATCCCGTTGGGATGTGGGAGCTCCCAACGCATTTTGCAGATGACAGATCCCTAGAAGTAGGAATGTGACGATCATTGTCGTGAGAATGATGGGGTGCCGATGTGGATCTTTTTTCTGGAAAAGAACTGACAGCAGAAATAAATCAGTAGGTGAAAGTTATAGAAAGATGGATTCCTCGTGGTGGAAGGTGACCCGATCCGTAGCAGGAGACCTGAATTCAAGGGAGTTCCATTCTTTTGAGCCTCAGTTTCCCCGATGGTAAAATGGGGGCTGGGCTGGCCCCCGGTCCTGCCCATCCAGAAGAGTCACTGAAACATGAGACGCGCCGATGGATGTAAAATCACTTTATGAACTGCGATACCCTTTACAAATGCAAATGAGCATTGATTATCATTAGAGCATCTGTCAGCAAAAGAGGCCGCCCCGCGAAGCCGTGTCAATTGGCCAAAGATGATTTGGAGTAAGATCGGGTCTTGAAAACCGGGTTACGTGCAGAAAGCCGAGACCTAGATCGGAAAGATTTCCATACAATGTGAACACGCGTGAGCTGGGCTGTAGCTGGCTCAGGAGCGGGGCCGCGTGCTGTACGTTGGTGCTGGGAACACGGGAGCTCAGGGGCCACCGTTCCCAGCCCTCCGCATGCCCGGGTCGGGGGATCTCTGGCTCCCACAATTCCACGTTCTAGACTCGCAACCGTGCCCTGCAGATGTTGGCTTCCAGGGGGCCCAGGCGTGTTTTTCAGTTTGAGGAAACAATGTGTTGAGTACTGGAGCAGAAGTCTCTAATAAATGGCTGGCATGGGTCTCTGGACATCAAACGGTTCTTAGAAATAATATTTTGAGGAGTTAAGTGTCCATGAATGGGAAACACGTGGATTGCATTTCCATGAAATACATATGGATGTAAAAATGAAAGAAAGGCTCTGGGCACTGCATGCTGGGATTCGGTTTTACCTAGAACAAAAAAACTAAAATCAAAACCTCTGAGACAGTGGGCGTATCCCAAGACGATGACCTTCCTCTTGCCCCCAAGAGCACCCTCCCGTTCCAATAAGGCGGGTCACCGAGGGAGAGAAAAGGGAGGGACCCAACCGGACCTGCCACGACGCTGGGCGAGATGCCACTATTCCCGCATTCTTGCCTCTTACCACATGTTGCTTTGGAATAAAGGGAACACACGGGACAGCGTCCCCAGGCTCGGACTGTGCAACGGCAGGTACCGGGGCTACGGAAAACCAGCCCGCGGCCGGTTTCCGAGCCCCGCTCAGAGAGCGGGCTCCCGTGCTGATTGTGTGATGCATCGGAAGAAACGCAAGCTAAATAATGTTTAATTGACAGAGCAGATTGTTTACTTTCGAATAATTGCACTAAATTGCAGTGCTTAAAAAGTACTTAGACTTTGCAACTCGGCTCTGCCCGCCTGCTCCAGTGGGGCCCCGGGGGGCCGGAGCTGGGGATGGGTCGAAGACCCTGGGAACAGGCACAGGGAGGACTCGGCCGTAGGGAAGGTCTGTGGGGTCAGTTGGCCATGAGCCCGCGAGCCCACTGGCTTTGCTGAGGCTCCTTTGTCAGGCTGCAGCTCACCTGGCCGCAGGCTCCCTCTGAGCTTTGGAGGCCACTCCCGGTCCAGGACAGAGCGCATTGTCCTCGGTGAATGGACCCGCCCACAGGCCTCAAGGGCACCCACGCCCTTACCCACATGCAGCGTTAACAGCTCTGCAAATCTGTTACTTTGAGTGGAGGTATCATTCTCAGCGAGCCTGGGCACTGACCCGGGATCCCCCTCCCCGGGAGACATAAACGTGCTTACAAGCAGAACTGATTTTCAGCAGCTCATTAAAACATTGAAATACTTCAGCAACGGTTGGGACACCCCTGTGGCCTCAGCTCCTGGGTGACCCCGGTCTTCCTGGTTGCCCCAATCCCTTCTCTGGACCCCCAAGGCAACTCCACAATCCAGAGGCTGAAGAGTCAAGCCAAGGCACCAGAGAGGTCCTTCGAGACCCCAGGCCGACACATGGGCAGTGTCTGCTCTGACTGATGCCCACCCTGGAGCTCACTTTCCGTGTGGCAGTGACCGATGAATGCCCATGACCAGGTAGGTGACGGAGTCGCATGCAAACCATCCGGGGAGAACATCTGACAGAGGTATAAACGTACCCAAATTACAGGACGGTCTTTGTCAGACCCCGGCCCACACCATCCACCCCCAATCCCTGTCACTTCCATCCCGGGCTGGGCTGTTTAAAACATTTGGCACCATATGCAGAATATCTAAGCTTTATAATATGCTTCTCAAGGGCCTGTGAAAATATCTGAGAACTGGAAAAATATTTTTGGCTCTAAAATACAAAAAGAAAACCACAAAATTAAAATTAATATATGTTTAAATGTCTACAAGCCATAACATTACGTCAGCGACTCAACTCTGGGCCAACTCAATTTGTATATAGTTATATAAAAACTAAGTTTAATGTGGACTCTGGGGGAGTTTCACTTATTTGCCGCGGTGGGGGTGGGGCCTTCTAAAGAAAGAGCCCCCAGAGTCATCAGGCTCAGAAGTGCCCTGAAGCCCAGTGCCCGGAAGGCAGGTCCAATCCTTGTCCCTGCCCCACTGGCCACGTCCCTTCTCCAGTCGCCTTCTTCTGGAGCCCGGGTGTCGTGATGGGATATCTCCACCTCCTGCCCTCTGGCTGTTTGTGCCTAGTTCTCTGGCTGCAATATTTGTGACATTTGATATTTAACCAAGCGTTTGCTTGAACGGGTCCTCAGTCCTCTAGTCTTCTGTCTCACACTCTCTCATCCGCCCGGACAGTGTCAGCTGTCACCTCCGTGTGGCCGGCTTCCAATTCCGTGTCCCCAGCCCCGGCCTCCACCCGAGCTCCAGACCCATATCTCCAAGCGCGGATTGAATGCTTCCTCTCGGGTGACCTGCACAAGCCTTCCGCTCAGCACGTCCCAAGGCCAAGGCCACCTCGCCTTAAGCCAAAGCACCACTCTCCCCGCACAGCCCGTCACGCCCTGTCTCTCCTGCTGCAAACAATACCAAACACATTTTCCCAACTCCCCTAAAATGTAAGTCATCCCGGACACCTCCCTCTTCGTCACCCTAACGTCCGTCAGCCCCCTTGCCACTGCATGGTCTTTACTTCTGTCGTGCTCACATCGGTCCTTCAGTGTCAGCCCAGGCTCGCCACCTTGGTCCAGGCCAAGGCGGGCGAGCAGGCCTCCTCCCAAGTCCCAGCCCTGGTGCACAGGTGGCAGCCATCTGGAGTGTGGGTGGAGAAAGAGTGGAAGGCTCTCTTTGACCTCATTGGGGAAAGACGGCCATGATGGATTTCTGATAACCGTCAGGGACATAGGACGAGGGGGAGGGGGCGCGGGTTCTGGAATCCTCACCTTGGGCCTTTTGAAGGTGACTCCTGAACGGAGGCAGCTGTTACCTGCCTGGCTTCCCAGCCTTCCATGCCTCCCTCCTCCACGTTGCCCTGTGCGCTGTTCCGAGATCAGTCGGGGACAACACTTGCACTCAAGCCTCCTATCCAGAAGCCGTCATTGATTATTTATTTACCTGACACGACATGAAGCGCAAGCCTGTGGGCTGGTGTTTACAGCCCATTGGGTCTGACTCCAGCTTCCGTCTCCCCCTTAATTTCCTGCTGAAGGCCCGTGCCCAAACCTTGTTCCAAATAACTAGGCCTGGTCATTGGTCCCCGACTGTCCTCGGGGTCCACCCTGCCCTCATCATTACTCATGAGCCTGTACCAGCCTGGGATCCCCTTCTCTTTCCACGCCTGCCCCCATCTTCCACCCCAGCATCAGGCTCATCCTTATAATAGCAGACTTCTCGAATGTTCTCTCCGTGACACGTGATTCTAAGCGGTTCACTCGGGTGAACTCTTTTAATCCCAAGAACAACACTATGAGGGAAGTATCTGTTATGACGAGTCCCATTTCACAGATGAGGCTCAGAGAGGTTAAATAACTAGCCTAAGGCCACACAGCTTATAAGGAGCAGAGGCGAAACAAGAACCCAAGAAGTCTGGCTTCGGAGTCTGCACCTTGGCTGTCGTGTTACCTTGCCCTTTAATTCTCGACCCTTCCAGGCAGACCTCCCCAGCTCCTGGCCCCTCGTCTGCAGCACCTTTTATCTGTGATACTTAGGTTCTACCCTACGCTGCTCTTGTTCAACTGTCTCTGCTTCCTTGATGGAACCTCAGATATCAGTGGGGACAAGAAAAAATCAAGCCCAAGGGTCAGGGGCAGTAGTAGAGTGACATCAGGGCTATCACCCCTCAGGTCCCTCCCAAGTATTCCCTCCCCTGGTGGCTTATCCATGTTATTTTATTTCATTTTTAGTCGAGGATGTAAGAGGGTATTATTAGCCCTACTTTATATGTAAGGAAACTGAAGACCAGAAGAGTCAAGAAATTTACCCAAGCTCACACAGCCATCGGCCACCCTTCCCCCGTTTCCTGACAACAGTTCTGTTTTCTTTTGTTTTTCTGGGTCTACATGAAAGAGAAGAATGGGGAGAGGCCCACGTGACGGGCTTCTCTTTTTCATCCCACTACCCGTATGTGTCAAGAGGATGAGACCCCCCATGCAGGGCCCACGCAGCCCCTGATGTCCAGTGGTGGGGGGATGGTGGGGGACACATCTATAGCCTCAGAGCAAATTCAGTAGCCACTGTGCTAAGAGGGGATGTAAGCTGGTCCCTTCCTTGGTCCAAAACCTCCTTGTCTTTTCTTCCTTTCTTTTTTTCCTTCTTCTTTCTCTGCTGTTTTTCTCCCTCTGCTTCCTTCTGCCCGATCTCAGCACCTCCTACAAAATACGATTTTAGGCATCTCTGTGGGAATATGCCTGCAAGGCTCTCTCTACCAGACAGCCGGGCCCGGCCAGCTGCTCTTAGCCGTGAGACGCGCGGTAAGCATTGACGGTGCAGACGTCTGTGGGGGCGCCTGGCAGACGAGCTCCAGGTAATCCCCAGGGAAGGGATGTCTCAAAACAGAGTCTGTCGACTTCATTTCCAAGATGGAAATCGCATTTGGGTTTTTGAGAAGAAGGTGAAGCACAAAAAAAAAAAAAAAAAAAGAAAGAAAGAAAAAAAAATCCTCACCACCATCACCACCGAAACAAGTCAACTCTATCAACCCAGTGAGCGCGTAAACCTTCCCGATCTGAGATAGTTTGTATTACCTGAGTTTCCCCTAAAATCCTAAATGAGGGCAATTGCCAGCTTCTAAATTTAGGCATTTGTGGGCGCCTGTTGGCAGAGAGAAGAAAGGCTTGCTTCAGTGCTGTGGTTTGTCTTGAAATCCAGTCAAGCCCCAAATTCCAAACACAAAGCAGCTGCTTGCCCAGAATCTGAGCCGGGATGTTTCATATCGATGGCTCCTCCCCGCGCCCCCCCCCCCCGGCCCCCAGCCCCCAGCCCACCTCCCTCCCCCACCGCTTCTCTTTTTTCATTACTAAAGCGTGCCAAAAAACCTCAGTGTGAATGAAAATTGGGATGGGTGCAAACTCAAGCCAGCATTATCTGCCACAGACGATCAAGGATTCTGGGGCGGGCCTGCGGGCAAGCCATCCGGGCATACCTACCTGCCCCAGCGCCACTGTTTACAGAAGAAAGGAAAAAATAGAAATCGATCTATGGCGTTGGTACAGGGGCTGGGTCAGGCGGGGCAAAGTATTCAGTTGCCACTCTTTCGGCCACACGAAATGCCAGCTGATCCCTATCGGGCCCCAACCGGGGTATCTTTAAGGTAAATCTCCTGTTCCACACTCGGAGCCAGGTGTCTACTTTCCGAGGCCCGGGCTGAGTGGTCCACCACCGAATCCACCCCGATCGGGTGACGTCTTGGGTACTGCAGCTGCGCGGGTATTCCGACACACCCCCTCCCCTCTGCTGGGCTGTTGGCCCTCTCCGGCGGAAGGTTCTGTCCCCGGGCCTGGCTCCAGCTGTCTCCAGAAAGCCGTGTCTCATGCACACGGCAGAGTCCCATGGGGTTTAGCCTTCTGCTGTGAAACGCCCAGGTCTCCAATTGATTAAAAATCAATACCAGGGGATGGTGTACAGATGTCAGGCTGATACCTGGAGAGAGAAGGCATGTTTGTGGAGCCGTCTCCATGGACGACGGTTTCTGTGTGTTCTCCTCCTTCGATGTGGGTCTGCTGGTTCCCATCTTACAGATGAGAAGGCTGAGGGTCAGTAACTTTTCCAAGGTCATGCCGCTAAAGTGACCAAGCGGAAGATTCGAGAAACGTACACCTGATTCGAAGCCGATTCCCCCGCGCCCCCCCACCCCCGCCACAGTCAACCCCCTCCCACTGATATCAGAATTTCTAAAGGTCAATCCACCATTTATTTCCAGATGTCTGCATGTCTCCAGGGGCACGTCCCCGGCCCTTGGTCTCTTCATCTGTAAATAAGGCGGTGGGAGGGAGGAAGGCAGCTCCGGCGTTTTCTTTCCCAGCTCTGACATTTCTGAAATCCTGTGTCTATGGATACAGTCAGAGCCTTTCAAGCAATAAATCAAGGTGTTTGAAAATTACAAATAAGCGCTGGAAGCCAGGGTTCACAGTGGCTGGGGCCTTTAAGCCATGGTCTATAAAAATAAAGACTGACTTGAGAGGTTTACTGTTGGCAGGCGAGGTGCCCAGCTTAACTCGGCTTTTGCACCGGCGTCCTTGGAGCGGGGCTCACCGACGTGACAGCACGGATGTTGGGCCCCTGGCCCGCGGTGCGCCCCCATTGGGCCACGGGCCAGGGTGAAATGCGACTTTCCGCGGGATGGTGGGACACCGTTTGGGGAGCCACAAGGGGTGCAGTCAGACCACGTGGCAGGCAGCTTTGGCAGGGCCCCTGGTGGGTTGTTTTGCACAGAGGGCTCTCGGGAACCGGTCTCCCAGTCCTCTTTTGCTCCTGTCTATGACCCTTACCTTCCCTCTCCTGCCCCCCTCTTCCCGCTCTCAATGAGTGTGGCGGGAACCTGGCCAACGACTGAGAGAAAATGAAGACATTTCTCAAATGGCATGTTCCAGTGGCTGAGCTCTGGCAGGCAGAGCCTGGGGGGAGTGGGGCCAGTTCCCTATCCATCCCCTAAATATCCTAAGTATGTTCCCTCCTTGGCCGCAAAACCACAGCAATGTCTCCCTTCCTCCCCTCCGCCCTCGGACCCGGGGTCTGCAAGGAGATCAGCCCGCCGCAAGGTCCCAGAGGCGCCACCGTTGCCAAGGGCGGGGCCTCGGCCAGCTTGGCGTTCTGCTGGCCCCCGGGCTGGCGCTGGCCATCGGTAGCGCGGCCCGCCCGGGCTTCTGAGCACGCTGGCCCGGCCGCCGTCCCCAGAGCCGCTTTTGGGGGGTGCGCGTCCACTTGGTGGGGAAGGCCCGCTGGCCTCCCCCAGTTACTCCTTTTGGGGAACAGGCTTCCCTCTTCCCATATTGCCTTAGAACCCTGGGCGCCGCGGGGCGTTCAGGGCCAGGGACATTTCTGACACTGACCGTAGCCCCTTGGAAAGCCACTTCCTTTTCCAGGCCTCTCCATGAAAACATCAGAGGAGATGAGCGGTCTGGAACTTTCCGTGGGGAGTTTGGTGAAGGAAACTCGCACAAGAGGGAGATAGCCGACCACAGATGCCAGGCCCGCCACATTTTTACCTGTTCCATACCCTCGGTCAACTAATATTGAGTGCCTGCGTTTATCTATGCATGTCAAGACCGCCACTGACGTCATAGGTGTCTGTGACATGGCCCCTGTCCTTACGGGGGGCTTCTGATGGGTCCAGGGATAGAACGTGCACCAACGGAAGCAATCAGCAATTGGATGGATCCAGGGAAGAAAGGAATGATGGGTGTCCTGCAGTCAATGGAGATGGGTCTTGGGTTGAGTGACAGCCTATCCCTGCCCTTCACTTATGATTTTCCTAGAGTCTTGGGGTCGGAAGGGTCTTCTGAGGCCTCCCCTTCGGACTGATTGCTCCTGCTTCTTCTGGTACCACTCTCCAAACGCCAGAGTTCCCAGAGTTCCCAGGTTCTGGCATCCTTCTACTGATGCTTTGCTCTCTCCACCTTGGTGGGCTCAACCACACTATGGCTCCCGGTGCCACCTCGCATCCCCGAAATCTGCATATTCGGTCCTAGTCTGCTGTCCAGGGTCTAGACCTACAATTCTAGCCACTTCCAGGTGGCTTTCCAACATGCCTTCCTCACACCTTTCACTCGGCACGGCACCAAAGTAAACCATCCCATACCGCATCCTCTGACGTCCTCAGTGTGGTTCTTGGCACGCCGGGTCCCAGGGTTGCCCAGGCCCGAATCGTAGACTTGACTTCAGATGTGCCGCGTCTCTCCCCACTCTCCTACCCGGCTCCCCTCTCTTTCCTCCTCTCCGTTGACCCCTCTACCACTTAGTTCATGACCTGTGGCCATTGTCTGCATCCTCAGGGCATCAGGGGAAACTTTCTGTTGTTACTCAGCTGGATGCTGGCTCCCACTTCCCGGATCAGACAGCATTTTTACTTCCCAGCTTCTAGGCTTTGGCTTATGAGCATAATAGAGCAGAGAAGTGACAAAAAGTAGTCAGAACAATATTCCCTGTCCTCCTACATACATTCTAGAGCTTGCCACCCTCCCATCAAGTTGTGAAGGTTATTTATTGTGCCCTCCCCTGGAACCTGGGTTGGGGGTATATTTCGTGACTGTCTTGGCTAAAGTAACACCACAGAAGTAACACCAGCTGACGTCCAAGGCTACGTCATGAAGAGCGATACCATTTCCACCTGACACTCTCTCTCTTGGAGTCCTAAGCCACCATGCAGAAGCCACCATGCTGGAAACGTGGAGGTAGCAATCTGCCTGAGCAGTGCTCTCTGTCCCAACCCCCAGCCTGGGAGCCAGCCAACACGTTGTGCAATTGAGGGCACTTTGGATGACTCCAGTGTCACCACCCTCTGGCAGGGACTGCTTGAGATACACAAGTGAGGGCCACCAAGGTGAATCCTGCTGCTTCCCAAACCATGAGCTAATAATAAATGATTAGTGTTGTGTACACTCATTTTGTGTACACTCACTCATTTTGGAACGGTTTGTTACACAGCGGTAGCTTACTGAGATATCAGGGTGCGGAGCTAGAAATTCCTTGTTTGAAAGCCTGGCTCCAAGACATGCTGCCTCAGCCAAGTTCTCATCTGTGCCAGAGTTTCTTCATCTATAAATTGGAAGCAATACTGTGTGCTCAACATTGCTAGGAGTCTCATGGATGACACCGGAAAATGTCTGGTACAGTATCCCTCACTCAGCTTGTCTCTGATAAATGATGGTGGGTGTGATTACCCCTCCAACTAGACCAGGTCCTGTGCCCTCAGCCCCAGTCTCAGCTGAGCCAGATTCTGCCCTGCTCAACCCTGAGCTCTTCAATAACGCCTTTCCTGCCCCTCCAGCTGGAAGGAAACCATCGCAACTCAGAACGTGGCACCAGTTGCCCAACACTTCTCACGCATCTCCGCGTGGGTATTCGGCATATTGGTGTAAAACTTAGACATCCCTCACTAGCCAGGGACTTGCTTGTGGGCAGGGGCCACGGGTCACATCTCAGTCGCCCTGCATTTCCCTGGACACCTCCTTCGTCAGACAAAATGCACGGCAATAAATATTTCTTGACCAGGGCAGATGGACAACAGAGCATTTCCTTTCAGAACTCCCTATTCATTTCTGACCTGAGATCTTTATGCAACGGAATCTTAGATGCTTCAGCCTGGTCTCCATACCAATGCTGTATCTAGGTCTTGGTACTTCTCCTACCTATACAATGTTATTTCTCTAATATGAAGCCCCCAACTCACCCATGATCAACACCAACCAGCCAGTCAGCACCTGCCACCATGAATATGCAGAATGTGAGTAATGAGAGGGAAGCCCACGTTCCCTAAAGTGACTGACACGTGAGTTTGGGGCTGGACCAGGCAGATGCCAGAAAACTTGTCATCTTAGCGAAGTGACCAGATCTGCCCAGACAGTGGGAGGGCCTTGGCCAAGAAGGAGATGCATCTCAGAGGACAAGAGTTGCATGCATCGTCCTTCTATTAGGGGATGAGAATGAGGTCTATCCACCAACATCGGCACCATGCAGGGCCAAGGACAAACACTCTCCACTCCCCCCTTGAGCTTCCTTCCTTCCCTTCTTCCTTCCTTCACTCTTTCCTTCCTTCCCTCCTTCCTTTCTTCCTTTCCTCCTTCCTTCCTTCCTTCTATCCTTCCTTTCCTCCTTCCTTCCCTCCTTCTTTCCTTCCTTCCTTCCTTCCCCCCCTTCCTTCCCTCCCTTCTCTCCCTCCTTCTCTCCCTTCTTCCTTCCTTCCCTCCCTCCCCTTCCCTCCTTCCTTCCTTTCCTCCCTCATTTCTTCCCTCCCTCCCTTCCCCTTCCCTCCTTCTTTCCTTTCCTCCCTCCTTTCTTCCCTCCCTCCCTCCTTCCCCCCTTCCTTCTATCCCTCCCTCCCTCCTTCTTTCTTACCTTCCCTCCCTCCCCCTTCCCTCCTTCCTTCCCTCCTTCTCTCCCTCCTTCCTTCACTCCTTCTTTCCTTCCCCCTTCCTTCCCTCCCTCCTTCCTTCCTTCCTTCCCTCCTTCCTTCCCTCCCCCCTTCTCCTTCCTTCCTTCCCTCCTTCCTTCCCTCCTTCCTTCCTTCACTCCTTCCTTCCTTCATTCTTTCTGCAAACATTTGCTCCATGCCTACTATGTTCCAGGTAAGTGCTTCAGGACAAAATGATGATCAAAGCACATGTGTGTGCACATAACTAAACAAGTCATCATCACATTTTTTGGTAAGTATTGGGCATAGTGTCGAGGCTGCTCACCCACCCAACCTTGGAATTCAGGGAAGCCTTGCAGGAGAAGTGACCCACAAGCTGAGTCAGAAACAGCTAGATATGCAGAAGAGTGAATAGAGCAGAGTGTGGAAAGCTGGGGAGGGGCCAGGCCATAGGGATAGCAGGCACAAAGGCCCACAGGTGAGGGAGGATGCAGAGAGACTACACATGGCCCCAGCACTGACCCAGAGAAGATGGCTGGAGCTGAGTGGAGTTGGAACAGATGGAGAGGTGCTCAGGACTCGATCACCAAGGGCCTTATGGACCACGTACAGAGGCTTGGCTTCATCTTTGAGTCACTGATGGACCTTTGTCCCTTGGGCCAGTTCTGCATTTTAGAAAGATCCCGACAACAGGATGAAGAATGGATTGAAGGCGCCATGTCTCATGAAAGGGCCAGTTGGGAGATAGTTGTCATTACCCAGGCAAGTATTTGCAGTGATCCGGACCAGGGGGGTGGCACAGGGCTAGAGAGGGATAGGTGGACGGCCCACAGATGTAGGAGACACAGAAAACATAAGGGAAGTCAAAATACATGCGATGCAAGGGAGTAGCAGAGAAGGTTTCAAAGGAGAGGGGCAACTAGGTGGGCCGAGGAAGAAGAGGCCATTGGAGGAGCTGTAACTTGGTCAGAGCACCTGTCTGCTTTAGACCCCTGTTTCTGAGTGCTTACCAGGAGATACATGGTAGCAAGGGGCACAGGAGGGAGTAAGAAGCCTGGGTCACCACCTGCCCTCCCCAAGTGCTCCTGTCCCCATGACAGAGACTCGGCTGATACCCGTTCCTCCAGCATCATAGCCTGCCTGGCCCTCTGGACTCCAGAGTAGGAGCAGTTGTGAGTCATAAGAAAGGGCAGCTTGGAGAGGAGGAAATGACCTCTGATAGCATTGCCACGTGCTGCACGTCCACAGCTTTGCCAACCAGAAACGAGAGGAATACAAAATGGATGGCTTGAGCGGTCACGGAGAAGGCTTTGAGGTTTGCATCCAACCTGTAAGGTGGTCTGGCGACTTGCAAACCCAAGAACGCTCTCACTCTGTGCTCAGCGGTGGGGCCTCAGTGTGTCTGGGGGTCCTGGCTGGCCTGGATGGTACCTCTTCCCAAGACCATTGTTTTCCCTCTGGCAACTGGATTCCAGGAAGCAATGGGGGTGGGGGGTGCTTGGCCCACGGCCACTCACTTGTCCGTAGAGTGTGGTCAGTCTCGACCTAGGAGGTATTTGTCCACGTGAGCCAGCATGGATGTTTACATACACGTGGGCATGTTCTGTGTCATATATTGTAGGCATATTCGTGTATGTGTGCTGTTTATGCGTGCATATGTGTGTGCCCATGTGTGTGATCACCAAAGCGTGTGTGAGTTTACCCTCCTGTGCTTTCGGATGCGAACAAGTATCGGCAATGCCCGGGTCTACGTGCTCCTGTGAGCGCTCGCATCAGTTAGCTTGTGCTGTGTAACAAGTCACAGGCTTAGCAGCTTAAAGCAACAGACAGACATAATTTAATATTCCTCATAATTTTGTGGGTTGGCTGGGAAGTTCTTCTGAGCCTGTTTGTGTGTCTGCAGTGGCTGGTGCCTCAACTGAGGGGCGCTCTATAGTGGCATGAGCCACGTCTGCAGGTGGCAGTTTTTGCCGTGTCAGGGGAGGACTTGGCCCCATGGTCTCTCACCCCCCGGCAAGCTAGCCAAGGCTGGCTCACGTGATAGCCTCAGATTCCAAGCACAGCGAGACCCAGTCTTAACGCACACATACTCTTAGATCTCTGCCTGCGTTACATTTGCTACTTTCCGATTGGCCACATCAAGTCACATGGTTAAACCCAGCGTCAGTGTTGCGGGGAGGGAGATTAGCCGGGGCTTGGACGCGGGGAGGGGACTCGTTGCTTCTATATTTGCAAAACACTTGGTACACGGTGCACGTGTGTGTACCTGTAGGGGTGTACCCCTGTGGAAGTGCCTGGGTGTATAGGCGCGTGCACAGGGCTCACAGGAGCAGCACCGGAAGCACGTGTGTGAGGCCCCACAGTGCCTCTCCGTGTACGTGCACACGCGTTCGTGCAGGGGCAGGAAGCTGTGTGAGCGCCCAGCCACGGGTCTGCCTCTGGGTGTAAATGGCCACGTGCAGACTGAAAAGGAGCCAGAACCTAGGCTAGCTCATGGGCCTGGGTCCGGACGTAGTTCTAGAGCTTTCCCACAGGCGGTAACGACAATGAAGACCAGCCTGTGGTCTCCAGTTCACACCGGCCGTAACCCGGCTCAACCTGCTGCCGCTGTTCTGCGGCCCCTTCCTTCAGCACCCCCTACTTCAGTCCTCCCTGTCAGAAGCTCGGGTCACATTCCCCCTCCTCCAGGAAGCCTTCCCAGGTGGAACCATGGTGGAATCCCCAGGGCTCCCCAGTGCCTTGCCTTGGTTGCATTAGCGCTAAGTGCTGTCCGTTGGCACCACTGTTGTTGGTGCAGGTGTCTGTCTCCCCCTGTTGCCCAAGGACCCAGGAGGACAGCGGTCACATCATGTTTAGCCCTGTGGCTTCCCGGCCCTCTTCTCCCACATGGTGCCTCGTACAGAGTAGGTGCTCATTCCCCACCGGTCGGATTGCAAAGGGTGCGGTCTGCTGTTCCTGTGGAAGCAGGGGCCGA
The DNA here is from genome assembly GCF_018350215.1 of Panthera leo. Lineage (NCBI taxonomy): Eukaryota > Metazoa > Chordata > Mammalia > Carnivora > Felidae > Panthera > Panthera leo. The sequence goes on along the minus strand of NC_056693.1, from coordinate 28,731,552 downwards.
GGAGATCAGTGGCCTCTCCCCTAGCTGAGAACCACTTCTCTCCAAGCATCTGCCATCTCCCCCCCGCCTCCACAGACCCTGTGTCCTGCCCCCCCCCACATGATGCACAGCCTCCCGCACGTGTGCCATAAAAATAGTGATAAGCCCCCAAACGAGATGAGCAGCTACTCCATTGTGAACACTCACCACCCTATTCATCAATTCTGAGATGGCTTGTTGTTTTTTTTTTTTTTTTTTCCATTTTCACATCCTGCAATTGGGCCCCACCTCACAAATGATGATGTCTCAAACCACCGGCCAAGTAGCTGTCGTGATGCAGTTGTCATTGCCTGGCGAGCGTGGTCATAGCTGTTCCCATTGTTGTCACTTCGCTGGAGAGCTCTGCATTGTCGCACTACCCGCGCTGAGTATAATTGCCATTTTACACATCTTCAAAAAGATCAGACTATGATTCAGCAATGAAATGAAGAGTTACTGTGCGCGCAGAAAGGCACAGATAAGAACGGCCAGCGTGCAGCTGGGATTAGCAAGGCAAACGCTCATTGTTGGAGTGACCGCAACGCATTATCTTCCTGCAAAGCCACCATAAAGTGCATTATGGGACCTAAGACAGGACGATAGCCCAAGGAGACGAAGCTGTGTTGCTCTATATCACTGAGATACGTTTGAAAGAATTGTCTAGCACCTGCCAAGAATGAAAGGAAGGCAGGAGAAGTTGCCAAATACCTGGGAACGTGTTAAATCTGAAAGCTCCAAGAGGCTGGTCTAATTGTTGCCTCACATTATTGTTAAGGTATTGCATCAGAGTTTACTGGACATTTTTCTTTCTCGGTGGCATCCCTCCCACAGTGATGAGATGTAATATGGCCCGTGCCCATGCGTTACGTAGCATGTCTCACTTAACCCCCTCAAGACTCTAGGACGTGGGTATTACTGGGGAGTCAGGAGTCCTGACAGTCGAGTCCACTGTAATCAGTCTTACGAGCAGGGTCCCACAAGCCCAGGGTATGTGTCCGTGGGTGAAGAAGGTTGACTGAGGCTTCTCTTCCACGCCTGACCTCTGGATGGTGATCAACAAACCAAGTGGTCCCTCCCCTTTTTAAATAAATGCTCTTCCAGTAAATGTACCAAGCTCTTAGCACAAGGCATTGCTTGCTCCACAAATGCCAGTTACTTGCAGACTACTATCTTGCTTTTTGTCATATCTACATGTTCTCTGCTGTTGCTTATTTAATTGCTTTTATTTTAAAATTGGCATTCTTTTTATATATCTGTATCAGTCAGGATAAATCAGGCCATGCTTCAGTAACAAACAGGCCCATCTATCTTAGTAGTTTATTATATATATATATGGTGGTTTATATATATAATGGTATGTGTATATATATATATATATATATATATATATATATATATATAAAATGGTTTATATATACGTGTGTAATGGTTTGTATATAATCTTTTGGTCCCAGATGAACAACCTGTCAATCAACAGTACGATGGAGGTACGCTTACCGAAAGGAGACACACTGAAGCCAAACGACAAAGAGGAAAGCCTTCCAGGAAGGGAAAATTCAGCCTCTTCTTGAAGCCACATGGCCCCATCTCTCAAATGAAGTTTATCCATTGTTTATCCTTTGCCTCCTTCAAACAAGCCCTTCGAGAATCCAGGGAGATTGTGTAATCGCTTGGAAACGTTGCTTTTTAGTCGTTGTAGGTGATTCTGTTGGTGTTCTACCTTTATCCTGTGGGCCCTACCACTTCTTGCCCAGACCAGCTCCCCACTGCCAGTATCTGAATAGCTGTGCGTAGAGCTTGTTCTTTAAAACTTGGCGACGCCACTCTGGGTGTGTGCATTGGTAGACTCGGCACTCCGGGGCACTAGCGCCTTCCGCGAGCCACCTTTCGCCAGTGACTGAGAAGATTTGGCATGAAATGTTGCAGCTTCCTCACCCCTTGGCAGGATACCGCTCTGGCAGAGTTTGCCTCACTTTCTGGAGATCCCAGGGGGATTATATTCCGGTCGCCCCCTCCCTTGGAAACGAGCTAAATAAGGCACCCTACGTTTGCTTCTCACTTCCTAAATAAAACACTTGTTCTCAAATCCCTGTCTTGGGGGTTGCCTTTGGGGACACCCAAACTAAACCCTCATGTGTGTAAGAGGGATGGAAGAGGCATCACTCAGCTTGGGGCAGAAATGTCTCTGGCAGGGATTCCTGTCTACTGCCAACGCAATCAGGTGTTGTTGGGTGCGGTGTCTATGTGCACAGGGACAGGGCCCTTCCAGAAGGCCTGATGTGGTAGGCCCTTACAGCTCTACCCCAACTCCAGGCTCACAGATAAGGACTTCGAGGCCCAGAGAGGGGGTGACCAAGAGGCCTAGGCTGTGTGGGTGGAGACTAGAAGTTGGGATTCCTTTCAAACCCATCTCAGGACATAAACCCACAGATGGAGGTGGTTGTGGGCATCTCCCGATGTCTGCACCCCCTCCTCCAGGTTGACAATGCTATTCACCATGCAAAGTAAGTCCCTTTATGGTATGAGCCAAAAATGTATATGGTCTTTGTCCCTGATTCCTGGCACAGAGCTCCTAAAACCCTTGGAATTTCCTGAGTGGCCAGGGAGTGTCTTTTGTTATTCATAAGCCCCCTCCCTTCTGCAAACCTGTGTTTACATCAGTGAGGTGACTTGGGGTGGGGCCCCTTGACAGTCTGGGTTGGGGCTGATCACCAGAAAGGCCAAGTGTTTAGAGGGCTGGAGCTTTCAGCCCCACCTACTGGCCTCCAGAGATTTAGCTCTGTATAAGCTCTTGGATAAGATTTGGAGAGCTTCTGGGTTGGGGAACCCATCGAGGTGCTAGGAGGGTGGTGTGCCTGGAAAGGTCACTGGCAGAGTGTGGCCGCCTCCCCGCCCCCCATACCTAACCCTATGTCTCTCTTCCAACAGGCTCTTCCTGAGTTACTTCCTCTAGAACAGGTCAGTAATTGTGAGTAAACTATTTCCCTGAGTTCTGTGAGCCATTCTAGCAAATTGTCGAACCTGAGGAGGGGGTGGCGAGAACCCCCTAGCCTTTTGTAGCCAAGTCAGGCAGAAGCGGGGTACCCTGGAGGTCCTATACTATTGTCCAGCATCTGAAGTGGGGACAGTCCTGTGGGACTGAGCCCTTAACCTGTGGAGACTGCTGCTAACTTTAGGTAGCATCAGAACTGGACAGAATTGTAGGGCACCCAGCTGATAAGGGAACTTCTTGCTCAGGGGTGGCCAAGTGTTGGTGGGGGTGCAGACAGCTCTTCAGACCCTTGCGCAGCCTCGGTGCCCGCTCACCGCCATTTTGAGGGGAGTCTCGTCCTATTGCCTGGCCTTCCATGGCCTAGCCCCTCTTGTCTCACATCTCAGCATCTGGGCTCCACTCAGTACCCAGAAGGAATGTTCCCTCATCTCACACCTGGGCCCCGCACTTGCTCCTCTGCTCCCTCTCTGTGCCCTAAACAGCTAACTCCTTCTCATCACCTACTCCGGGGCCAGCCCAAGTGTCACTTCCCCCGTGAGGGGCCTCCCTGCTCTGCCCTCTCGTATCCCTACCATTCCTCTTTGACATTGTTGTCACCCACGTGGCACGTGCCTGCCAGATCAACGGTTCCATGCTGACAGGCTGTGTCCCATCCACACGGCAGGCACACGTCCAGCGCTTGTGAAGCTAACGCGTGTTGGCCAGCCCACGCGGTACTATGGGGAGAGGGGCCAAGAGGTTGAGTGTATTGAGACAGGGGCTGGGAGAGAAAACAAGATCCTCTTTTAATTGAGCCAATGAAGTCACTGGTGAGACAGTGAACCCAAGGAGTTATAAATAGCCTTGGAAATCATGCATATTACATTAGGGGTGTTGGTGACAGCTTAAGTATATTTCCATAAGGTTCCATTATATTTACGTATTAGTTAATGGATACTTAAAATATTATGTTACCGTAATGCTCATGTTTTATTAGCAAACTATCACATCAAATGGAGTTGCTAAGTGTGATGGAAAATTGGCTCTGCAGCTAGATTTCTGTATTTTCACACTGAATTTTTGATTCGACTTTCCCGCCCACCCACCTCTGGTGAGGAGGTGATTTTCTTCAGAATGCTTGTGATCTTCTCTGCCCTCCCGCTGACGGAGAGGCCTGGAAGTGTGCAGGGAGGACCCCGGCCCCTCACCACGGGGCAAGAGTTTTAGCCTAGCTTTTCGAAAGATCCAGACTCGGTTATTTATTTGCTGTGTGACGTTGGATGCGTTACTTGCCCTCTTGGGCCTTGGTTGTCCCTCTGTTAAACCAAGACTCAGACTTGAGTGTTAGTATTGGTCAGGGTTCTCCAGAGAGACATAACCAATAGGACACACATAGATAGACACAGACGCACACACACACACACACACACACACACACACAGATTTATTTTATGGAATTGGCGTATACAACTGTGGGGACTGGTAAGTCTAAAATCTAGCTGGCAGGCTAGAGACCCAGGGAGGATCTGGAATTTGACCAAACACTGGGTATCATGGCCTCACCAAGTTGACTCATGAAATTAATCATCATAGCCTCCCTATGTGTCTTAGGGGTGTATGGGTCGAATTCTGGCTTACCTGCAAGGGAACTCCAAACTCTCTTGTCTTCAGGTAGCGAAGGTGCTGGAGGCCATCATATGTCCTCAGGTACCCTCAGGCTTCCCACAGGATTTGGCAGGACAGGACTGAGGCGTCTTGCCCCACACTGGCCATCACCTCTTCTCTTCTCTTTTTCTAGAGGAGGCCTCCCCAAGGAAGAGAGCTTCAAACTTTGCTTCTTACCACCAAAAGGCAGCCCCCGATAACACCTGCCCTCAAAGGTCATGTTTTTTTCAGCCTCTATTCAAGGATGCAAAGAATCTGAACAGAAGAGGTGCTCCAGGTGGAGGGAAGTGTGGGCAGAAGCCGGGTGGTGAACAATGGCTGGTATGGGCGACCAAGGGAAGGCAGGGTCCTGAGAGCATGAGGGTGGGAGAAGGAACAGTGGGGGACTCTTCTAGAATACCCTCGCGCCCAGCCCAGAGCCCTGAGGGTCCCCAGGCGCGATCGTGGAGACACTGACTTCACTCCGCGCGGGGAGGTCAAAAGGAAGCAAGCCCAGGCTCCCCACCTCCCAGCCGGGCATCAAATGAACTTTCAAGAATGAGTTCAAATCCCAACTTCACTGCTTGCTGGCTAACCGAATCGCTGAGACAGGTTGTCTTCCTGAGCCAGTGCCTTTACCTGGATAGGACCTCCTACTCTGTAGGGTTGTGAAAGGTTTTGCTAAATTCATATAGTGAAAACAATAATCAAACCTTGGTGAGGACTCAAGTATGAGCTCACGAGCGCTTTCCAGCTGGATGACTCTGGACCAGCTGGATGACTCTGGACAATTCCTACAGTTTTCTGATCTTCAGTTTCATTATCTGAAAAATGGGGGTATTTACAGCACCTACCTCACAGGGCCATCCATTCCTATTAAGTGCCAGGCACCCCGCTAGACACTGGAAATGCAGGTGATGAAGAGAACAGATAAAGTCTCTGTCCTTATGGAGCTACATTCTAGTGGGAGGTGTGTGTGTGTGTGTGTGTGTGTGTGTGTGTGTGTGTGTATGTGATGCTGTTATGATCAGCGATATACTGAAGCAAAAATGCATTTAAAAATACATGATATGAGTCATGGGGAAAAAAATAAGGCAAGAATGTGGGTTGGGGAGTGCCTAAGCTTAGTTTCATTTTGAACAGTCAGGGAAGGGGCGTCTGGGTGGCTCAGTCAGTGAGCGTCGGACCCTTGCTTTCAGTTCAGGTCGCGATCTCGCGGTTCATGGGTTCAGGCCCTGTGTCAGGCTTTGCACTGACTGTGCAGAGCCTGCTGGGGACTCTCTCGCTCTCCTTCTCTCTATGTACCTCCCCAGCTCACATGCTCTTTGTCGCTCTCAAAATAAATGAATAAACTTTAAAATAAATAAATAAATACATACCTAAGCATTAGGGAAAGACCTCCCTGAGGAGGTGACGTTTTGAGCAAAGACCTGGGAGGGAGAGGAACTGTGATCGTAGCAGAGAACCGCGAGAACAAAGGAGATCTGGGGACCAAATCCAGATATGCCCATTCCTTCCCTCATGGCTTGTGGCTGCCTTCATGTGCTAGAGTCGTTGTAACAGACACCCTGCAACCCGCAAAGGCTTTCTTTCCCAGAAAAAAAAAAATTGCCCACCACTATCACAAAGCACTGCATAGATTGAGTCTTACTAGAACTTAGTTAGTTGCTGTTGTTGTTGTTGTTGTTGTTGTTCTTCTTCTTCTTCTTCTTCTTCTTCTTTTTTTAGGTAGGCTTCACGCCCAACCTGGAGCCCAACATGGGGCTCGAACTCACAACTCTGAGATCAAGAGTGGGTAGCTTAACCGATTGAGCCACCCAGGCGCCCCTTAACTGGTTATTATTCCGTTATTATTAGACGCCAGCTAATGATGCTGTTCCTGGAGACCGTAGGGAGGAACAGGGGACCCCACGTGGCCCCCTCCTTGTGCCAGGCCATGCACCGAGGTCTCAAACCCTGTGTCTAGAAAGTATGGCATCTTCTTCTTCTTCTTCTTTTTTTTTTTTAAGATTTTATTTTTAAGTAATCTCTACCCCCCAACCTGGGGCTCGAACTCACAACCCCGAGATCCAGAGTCGCTCGCTCCACCTACCGAGCCAGCCAGGCGCCCCCCAGAAAGTATAGCATCTTGACAGCCAGAACCCGGGGCGGGGGCGGGGGCGGGGTGGGGGGTGGTGGGAAGGGACCCCAGGCTGAGAAAACAGCCTGACCAAAAGGCTGGTGGGAAATGACAGATGGCGTGTTTGGAGAACGGTAAGTGGCACAAAACAGGCCTCCCGCTTCCACTTCCAAAAATACCTCGCGCCTGCACGTGGCCGGCAGCGGGCCCTGCGGGGACCTGGGGCTGTCAGTGCGCCGCCCGGCAGGGACAGGGCCCGGCCGGAGGTGCGGCCGCCACGTTAGCCGCCTGATTGAGTTATGACAGCTCGTCGCGCCCAACGGGAAGCCGGGCGAGGCGGTCCTAGCGGGGGCCTGCAGACAAATGATGATAAAGTGCTCACTTTAAGGAACCATCTCCATAATATTTCATGCTCGTGGCGGGGGGAGGGGGCGGGCAGGCTGCCCTGGTGGTACAGCTAACTACTCCATCAATTGATTTGATTCACGGCGGCAGCTACTCCCAGTCATAATATTTCAAATAAATGGGGCCGTGGATAGAAATAATATCTGCATCAATATTAACCCTGAAAGAACTAATGGACATAAGCTATAATTTCCTGGACATCCTAATAACGCATTTTGACCATTGTTGGCATGGGACAATTTTTCTTTCTCTCTTTTCTCTCTTCCGCTCATCTGTCTGTCTCTCTCCTCCTCAGCCTCTGTCAGATCTGCTTTGTTCACCCCCAGCCTGCGGTTTGGGAGCCTCGGGGGTGCCCGTCCCCACCTTCCACCAACCATAACACCCTACCTAAGAGGAAAAGAGAGGGAAGCCTAAGACTGCTTGGCTCATTTATTCTGAGCTGCTCGCGAAATGCCCCCGGGAAGGAGTGAGTAGAAATGCTTGGCAGGGGAGGGCTTGCCTGGCAGGCCTTTTAGAAAGGAGGCCCCTTGGCTTTTTGCTATCATGCACTCATGCACAGAGTCTCATTGTGCACCTACTATGCTCTGGGCACTTTGCTAGGTGGTTGGGACACATCGATGAACGAAAAGAAAAAAAAAAAAAAAAAAAAAAAAGTCCGTTCCAGGGAACTTTACCCCCGTACGCAGTGGGGGCAGGGGACAGAGAGACAGCTGGTAAACTCCAAACACCCAAGTAATAAATTACACACTTTGTAGCAAGACCGAGGTCTCCGGCCGTCCCAGAATGGTTCCATTTGCCAACCCAGTGTGATGGTTGAATTAGAGACTTTGGGGGCTGTTAGAGATTGTTCTTTTCTGCAGTCGTCAAGAACGGAGCATCGGAGAGCTAAACACAGCCCCGGAGGCGCTTTGTTTGGCCTGTGGAATGCTGTTTTTAAAACTCAGTGATTACATTTGAAAAGCAAGGGATTTTGCTTAAAAATCTGATGTCTGCCTTCTCTTTAGAAATGGGAAGGTCTAATGGCGCCCATGTTCCCGCATGGCAACAACGGGCTTGAGTAGGTGAGCATCCACCCCTTTGGACAAGGCTGGTGCCCTGCAGGTTACCCCACGGCTCTCTGCTGCTCTGAGCCAGCTGTTACCCATGTGGCCCCGTGGGCATCTGCATGTGTGGCCCCTGGTTTTCGTCCAGGAGCTGGTTTCCAAGCTTCCCTGTCCTTGCCCGCGCCCCTCTCCACACAGACCCCTACTGTTAGTCACTCCCTCTGCAATGCTGCCTTTTCTTCACCCCTCCTCTGGGGCCCTCCGCCTTCTTTTCCAACGTTTCATGGCTCTTCAACCACATCGCTTCACTGACACGGACACGGTTAGCAGTGGGTTTGGAAACCAGGTCTCTTTACCTTATAGGATTATGGCACCAGGCCCTGCCTCTGCTCTTCGGCTGAATTTTGGCCTTGAAGTCTTATTCCTCAAGTTAAAAAAATAAATGGATACAAATACGAATGCAATTCCAACACGAATACAGTGCATAGTGTGTGTGTGTGTGTGTGTGTGTGTGTGTGTGTAAGGTTCATAGCACTTTCCAGAATTGCAGGAAACAGAACTTGTGAGTGTGAGCCGGCACCAGATCCAGACAAATCTGGGTTAACCCCAGCCACTGAGCTCTGGCTATCTGTGGGGACCTTGTGCTTTTGCTTTCTTATCTTTGCAAAGGGCATAACGTCGTAGGGTTGCTGTCTTGTGACTCAAATAAGGTATTTAACGCATCTTGGGCATCCAAGAAGAATCGTCGCTATTGTTCTTTTTTCCAGCGTTCTTACTCTTCACACTGTATTACCACTCACCTTCCCCAGGGACACAGGGTGGGATGGTGTGGGTGGAGGTCACAGTCTCATCAGTGCTAAGGCCTCTGGGTGCAATTGCCAAGTGGTTCCCTAAGCTGCCCGCCCTTGGGAGTGTCCACTGGTACTTCTGGCTGGGCAGGACTTTCACTCCCATCCAGAGGGCAAGGGCAAGGGCAAGGGCAAGGGCAAGGGCAAGGACTGCCATGAGCATATACACCGGGCAAGAGCCACGGTGGGCTTGTCAAAGCCAAGATTGCTCGGTCCTGCCCCTGGAGTCTGAGAATTTGCATTTCTACCACGTTCCCAAGTGTTGATGCTGCCGGTCCAGCACTTTGAGAACCATGAACTTAGACTACAGGGTGCAAGGAAGTGATGCTGAGTAAGGCTGGTTAGAAAGATGGACCCACGGGCCCCAGAGAGGATCTTGCTCTCCACTGCCTGTGCCGACAGGCTGCATAGATAGGTGAATGAGTGAATGACCCCAACTCTGTGCAGACGAGGGACCCTGAACTCCCATATTTCTCCAGTTGGTTTCCCCGAGTGGGGTTGGCGTGGGCAGTGTGGAATGCAGTCTCATGCCAAGGACCCAGTAGCTGACAGCCAGGGGTGTGGGCCAGAAGTGAATAGGGGGAGTGGGGAAGCATCATGGGGCAGGATGTGTTCCCAGGAAGAGAGGGTGAGGTGGGAGTCTGGCGGGGATAGTGGCTCCAGCTATGAACATCGTACCTGCCAGATGGGACACATAGTTACCACTGACCTGCACACAGGGGAGCTCCCTGCCCAGGAGTCACGCATGTCCAACTTGGCAGTGAATGCCCGGACCACAGGGGATCGAAACGGATGGATCGTGGCTTCCCCCTCTCTTCCTCCAGGTAGCAGGTCTGCTATGCACGTCCTATGGCTCCCCAAAAGGTCCCAGGGGATCAGGCTCAGTCATCACCATCAATGGCCAACGCCATACAGCATCCTTGCGGTGGCCTTCCGACCCCCGCTGTTTCTCACCTCCTGTCCCACGTGCCTGCATCCTGACGTCTCTCCTTCATGAACTTCGTGAATGTAAGCCTTTGTCTCAGGCTTTGCTTTCGGGAGAACGTCTGGCTAGAGAATGTCTTAAACTGAGACTCCAAGCTTGACAGAGATCATTCACCGTCCAACCATTCAGCAAATGCTCTGACCCTGGGATCGCACGCGCTGGGTCCTAGAGACGCAACAATGGACGAGGCAGCGAACGGGTCACAGGTCCTGCCCTCAAGGCTCCCACCGCATTGGGGAAGGAGTCAAAGAGTTAATGGAAGCTTTGAAGGGGAATAAATGCCAAAATCAGGAGAAATGGAGTGGCCACCCAACCCACTCCGCCCAGAAGAGGTAACACCCAAGCTGAGATCTGTCACTAGGCCGGGACAAAATCCAAATCAGTGCCTCGGCTTTCAGGGTTTACCACCCCGCCCAGAAGGACAGGAATTGGATATATGCAACGAATATGACTTACGGTGTCATCCTTTCTAAAATGTACTAGAATCTCCTGATCTACCCTCAGCTCTCCCTTGAGTCTAACCAGAGCCTGATTGCTCTACTTTGTCCATTTCCTTTTGCTCTGGGTTTTTTTTTTTCAGATAGTTTTGAACGTTTATTCATTTTTGAGAGACAGAGAGAGTGGGGGGAGGGGCAGAGAGAGAGGGAGACAGAATTGGAAACAGGCTCCAGGCTCTGAGCTGTCAGGGCAGAGCCTGATGCGGGGCTCGAACCCACGAACCACGAGATCATGACCTGAGCCGAAGTCAGTCGCTCAGCTGACCGAGCCACCCAGCCGCCCCCCCTTTTGCTCTGATTTTTGAGGAGATTGAGGAGAGTGGCTCCCATTACCAAGAAACCAAATGCAATCAATCCTGAGAAGGTCCTGCATAGCCAGGAGACGTTGCATGACCCTGAACCCCAACCTTCTCCCCCTCTCTGCCACCTTTTCTTCATCTCTTGCTTCCACCTGGGTCCACATTGGCAGAGTATTGGAGGAGGACTTGATCCTGGGACACTGGAATTGCCTCTTCGGGAGAGAAGCCTTAGGCTCCCATTGGAGATCAGTCCCAGCCACCTCCTTTGCTGGCTGCCCTCCTCACAAGACGAAATCACACAAAGCTGGTTGGACGATATTCGGCAGGGGGGTGGGGGGGGTGGGCTCCAGGCATGTTGTGGCACCCCTAGGAATCCTTCCTTGAATTCTCAAAGCAGTTTTGGTTTCAATTTGCTTTCATTTCTGGGGGCGGGGTGGGGGGGAGGAAGCCACGAGCATAAAAGTGAGCCAAATAGGGGCTCCTGGGGGGCTGAGTCATTTAAGCATCGGACTCTCGGTTTTGGCTCAGGTCATGATCTCATGGTTCACGAGATGAAGCCCCGTGTCGGACTCTGTGCTGACAACGGGGAACCTGCCTGGGATTCCCCACAGCCCCCCTCTCGGCTCCTCCCCCACTCGTGCACTTGCTCTCTCTCTCAAAATAAATAAACTTTAAAAAAAAAAAAAAAGAGCCTCTCCTCAGCCCCAGATGTAGCTAGGTCTC